>NW_025222279.1:2509638-2773033 GCF_014066325.1 Apis laboriosa
TCTCTCTCTCTCTCTCTCTCTCTCTCTCTCTCTCTCTCTCTCTCTCTCTCATCCTTCCCTTTTTCCATAGTCGACTTTCGTCTCATTCCTCCACAAACTATAAACTGTGTTATCAGAACTATGTCAAAAATGCAAATCAACGAGTGAGGCCTTTCTAAAGAGGTTGGAATGCAACACGCTCGAAAGTCCTGGAAAGGCCTGTCCTGCAATTGCGATAGATGCAATGGCGGCTGTTCCACCATAAGAAAAATCCTTTTCGATTGAAATTTGCGATTTATTTTTGATGCTATTCGACAATCAATTATTTATGGAAAATATTTTTAATGATAACTTTTTATTATTTTTATTATTTCAATAAAAAAATCATTCATCTGATGAATTGTGATGATATTACAAATAAATAATATTTCACTCTTTTTATGAAAAAAATCGTATACAGTTATGTTTTCAATAGATCGATTGTTCGTTTTTTCTTTTTAAAGAAAATGATATTATATTAAAAACATAAAATAAAAATAATAAATAATAACAATTAATTACTTATTATAGTAAAATTATTTGTAATTTTGAACAAAAAAATTAGACTATTTTTAGATTTTTGTTTCCATATTTTTTAAAATAATAATTTATAAAAAATAATAAGTTAATTATATAATTTGAAAAATAAATTTGTAATATTTATCATTATGCAGAGATGACAAGAAGCAAGTATTTTTATATTCTGAAATTTATTAAATTTTTCTATTACAGAGAATTTGCAAGAATTGCAGAGAATAGCAGAGAATAGCAAAGAATTTGCTATATTTAAATATTTACAATACGAATTAAATATCAAAATTTCTTCAGTTATGTGATATTTTTCTTGGAGTATTTATATAAAAATATCTTGTTGAAGAATCCTTATGAAGTTTTCATTAATTGCGGTTGAAACTTGTTTCAAGCAAAATGTTATCTTATCGTTACATAAGTAATCATAATGGTGTTTCAAATTTACGTCAATAAGAAATGAACGAGAGTCGAATGAGAGAAACGCGTTTACAATCATTTATAATGAAACTTCTGCACTATTATTATTTGATGGTACAATTTCGCAGAGGTCAAGTACGAGAGATAAAACGTATACTTACAATTCATATTCATATTCATATACATATATTTACGTACATATATATATATATATAATTCGCTCTTACATGAATATATGTTGCAAGATAAATTGATAAAAAAAAAATTGATTTGATAAACGTCAAATTTTTCAAATAATATTACTTTAAGAAATATTTTAATTTAAGCAAATCAATTTATATATATTAGTTTATTATTTTATTTTTTTTTAATTATAAACTCCATTGGTAAAAAAACCATTAAAGAATTAAATATATTATGTCTAAAAACATCTTGAAAAATTAAAATTAAAATACATAATTATTTACGAACAAAATTTTTAACAACAATTTTAACAAATGTTAAAAATTTATAATAATGTTTGTATATTAACATCATCTAATCTTACAATACCGAGAATATTTGTGTTAATTGAGATTAACTGTAGCGAAAACATTATAATTTAAGACTTTAAGTATACATATTTGCTTCTCTGAATTTTATTCAAACGACATTAAAAATTTCAACGTTTCAATTTAATAAAACACTTAATGAAATATTTTTTAGAAACAAGATATCTCCAAATAATAATGTTTGTAAAATTATAAAAAAAAAAAAATTTGCAAAAAGACAATATGATAACTCCAACATATATTCAGATTTAATAATTTTAATTAGATATATTTTGAGAGTAATCTTTGAATATTCTTCTTTCTTGTTTTGCGAATAATTCTGAATCCATATATTACAATTAAGGCCTATTTGTGAACAAATTTATCTGGCAAGTGACCAACAGATTGTGTTTACTGCTAATACGTGGACTTACAAAAGTCGCTATATGTTTACTAAAAATATTAACTAACATAAATTTGCTTGCAAATGATTCTAATTAGGATAGCATAGTGCAGCATTTGATTGTGTTGTATGCTTATATGTGTATATACATGTTATGTTACGTAGATTTATTTGCGAGTGTAATATAACAATTTTTATTCTAAAAATATTAGAAGAAAATTAGCATAGAAGTGATTACGATGATAAATATTATAAAGAAACAGTTTTCTGTTTTAATCGCAAATAATAATTGTTATTATTATATAAGTGAAATATAAACTTTATTATATTTTTATAATATTATTTTTTATAACATATATGTTTTTATAACATTCTCAGCATGTTTACTAAAAAAAACGATTTAATTATCATGAATATCTCTTGAAATACTCGCATTAATTTCTCTAACGATGATTTCAATTTTGCTATATTTTGTTATATTGAGAAATGTTACGCTTTATGTGCTTTCAATTACGATTGCATTCTGTATTCCTGTACTACAAGACTAAATTTAAAGACCAACCGTGTTTAAAAAGATATATTGTGATTGTGATTAAATTCGATGAAAATCTTCACTAGATATATTTTTCTTTTATGAAATAAAAAAAAAATCATTATTATTAATTTATAAGATAATACTACAATTATCGAATTTTTTTATTACTCTTTCTGTCTGCTTTGTTCAATTGTTTTTTATATAAAAAAATATAATATAATTTTATATTAAAAAAAATAATTTTATATAAAAAAATTTTTTATATATAAAAAAATTAGTTAATTTGAAAGCATTTGAAAAAATTGAACTTTTTAAATTTTTATTTATGCAAAATAGTAAATTATGCATTTTGAAAACTGATAAATAAAAAAGACTTTGATAAATGAATTAAAATACTTCAGAATTTTTGTTTATTCTTAATTCTGAAAAATTTGTTGTTCTAATGATTTATTATATATATTATAAATATTTTATCAGTTTTGATTTTATAACCTTATCATTTATTTTATATATTTATAACATATATTTAATAACATATTTTTAGTTTATTTTATTTTATTAGTTTATTTATTAGTTTATTTATTTTTATTATATTTAGTTTTATAACATAAACATTTTTATAAAAATAAAAAAATCAATTATATTCAATATATCAAATATCATATTTATTAAATCATATTTATTAAATCTTGTTCGATTGAAAAATTTCAATCCATTGTATATGTTGGTTTTTATTAATGATGAATATTTAATAGCTAAATGTCCTACAAATCAAATAATTCTTTCTTTTCATATTTCATAAAATATAGATAAATCGATAAATAGAATCTTTCAATGAAAATGATCAAATCAACCTGTTTGTTACGTTTCAGGGTACAAACGGTCCGAGACCGACGTATGTAGGTGCTAACAATGGAAACGCCGGTGGCGCCGGTGGTGGCGGCGGTGGAGGCGGTGGAGGCGGCGGTGGTGGCGGTAGCGCTACGGGTGGTGGCGTCGGTGTAGGTCCAACGAGTGGTGGCGGCGGCGGCGGAGGTGGTGGTGGTGGTGGTGGCGGTGGTGGTGGTGGAGGCGGGCACGGATTGAAGGGGAACACTGGTGGCGGGCCACGAGGCGGGAACCCGGTGCAGTATCGTGCGAGCGGTGCCGCGGCTTGGGGTGCAGCGCCGCCCTCTCATGCGGCTGCGGCTGCGGCTGCGGCGGCAGCATATCCACCGTACACGCGGTATCCAAGCGCAGCGGCTGCAGCTGCGGCCGGCCAGATGCCCGTCGGAGCACAGCAACTACCGCCTACGGCGAATCCTTACGCCACCGCCACCTACGCACAGCACGCGTCGGTAAGTCCTCCTCTCCTTTTCATTCCTGACCAACTCGAACTTTATATTGGATTGGAAACATGCCATTTTCCTATAATCAATCGTTTTCATTTTGCACATGGTATAATTTTTTTAACAAATTGATATGAACAATAGATTCTTAAGGTTCTTAAGTATTTTTAACATTATAATAAATTGGTTGTTATTTATATAGATATAATCGTATTTTTTAAAAAAATGATTGATATATTGTTTTAGTTTCTTCATTTTTTATTCTGAAATAGAATATTGAAATTTAAATTTTAAATGATAAATTTTTAATTGTTTGATTATTTTATAGTAAAACAGAAGGGTTGATATTCCTTATTGGGTTACGTGCAGGTTGATTATAAGAGAATGGTAGAATGATTGTTGGAGAATTGGGTAGCACAAATGTCTTACATGTTTCGTGCGATTAACAAGGTAACCTATAAACTGTATTTGAAATATATATATTTTGTTTAGTGATTTAGATTTTATTATAAATTTACTCCTATAGAAAAAGTTTTGATAAAATAATTATGATTTTATTAGAGAAATACACGCGCAGACAGCACAAAAGTTAAGATTTGCGCAGCGAAAGAGTTAACCCTTTCTTGAACCGGGTGGGGCCATGACAACGTAGCAGACAGTTCTTGTAGAAACAATGTACAAATTTTTCTGATTATCTTTTTATCTTTTATTGAAGGTCCTTTGTTTTTTGATTTATAATGTATCTTTTCGATTCTTGAAAATATATATATATATATATAAAAATAAGAGATATATGTTTTTTTTTTTTTTTTTTACTTTGTTTTTTATAATATAACCGGCTCATTCATAAAATTTATATTGAAAATATAAAAAAAAATTGTCACATTGTTGTATTTTGATAGATTTAATCTTTTTTCTTGCTGGGTGGGGCTAAATAAAATATTTATAATTTTTATTATCACGTTCGATATCTTTTCTTTTTAAAATTTAAATCATTTTTTTTTTTTTTTTTATAAAAATATCTTCAATATTGTTTAATAATATATATCTATTATTTATTCTTTATCTTGTTGAACTTGTTATCTTGTTGAATATTGTATAGTATTGTTTTGATTCTTAACAATTATTAATTATTAATATGATTACATATTTTTCTTACATTTAATCATTAAAAAGATTTGTACGAGTCTATATATTTATAAAATAATATAAATTTACTATTTTTTATATATTTTATATATATATATATTATATTATAATAAATATTAATAATAACTTAAAAGATTTTTCAAATATATTACAGTATGGTGGACAAAGGGTGCCTACAGCCTCCTCTCCAGCTAATACTAATAGTAGTTCTAGCAGTGCTACCGGCAGTCGAAGTGGGACAATGAGCACAAGTCTTAGCAATAATGCTATACAAGGACAGCAAGCAGAACAATTATCAAAAACAAATTTATATATTCGTGGCCTCAACCAAAACACTACTGACAAGGACCTCGTTAACATGTGTTCTCAGTAAGTCACTCGTGTAATCAGAATTTTATATATTGTTATATTATTTAAAATATTATGAAAATAATTATCATTTACATCAAACAATAATATTATTTTTAATATAATTTTATAATTAAATAAAAATATTATTTCTAATAGAAAAGTATATTGTTTCTAATACATTGTGTTTTTGCAGATATGGAACTATTACGTCTACAAAGGCAATCTTGGATAAAAATACAAATAAATGTAAAGGTGATTAGATTTTTATTATGTTGTCTTTTTGTCATTTATTATTTATCAATTTATAAGTTAGTTTTATTAATTAGTATTATAATTTTTGTATTATAGGTTATGGATTTGTAGACTTTGAATCACCAGTGGCGGCAGAGGGTGCTGTGAAAGCACTGGTCGCCAAGGGCATCCAAGCGCAGATGGCGAAAGTGGGTATCTGGGTGCTCCCTAGACTGCCCAGTGTACGTTGGTTGTGCATGCAAGTACAGTAATACCAGAGTAACAGTAAACTCCTCTTTTCTCTTTCTTTTCTTTCTTTATCTCATTCCCAATGTTTTTAATTTTCTTTTTCCTCTTTTCATTTTCTATTTCTACCTTTCTATTTTTCTGTGATCCCAAATCTATCTACAATATATTTGATTATTATTATAATACTTTGTTCTTCTATTAATATAAAATTATTAAATATCATTAATTTGAAAAAGTTTTTATTCTTGTATTGCTGTGATATATATACACAGTACAATACTTTCATTTATCATATAAAATGTTGTATAAAAAATATTAGAGTTTCAATCACAATAGATACCATGATTGTCTTTCAATAATTATTTCTAATTTTTTAAATATACATATTTATTCAAGATAATAATAATAATACCAATAGCTGTAATAGTTGTAATTATAAATCGTTAAAAATTAATGTCAAGTAAATTTTTACTATTACTAAGATATTAGATATTATTAAGATAAAATATTACTAAGATAAAATATTAATTTTATTAATTATATAAAAAAAGTTAATCAATTATTAATTGTTTTTAATGTATTAATCAATTATATATAATAAATATTAATCTCATGAAATAATAAATATTAATAATTTTGTTTTATATTATTGTTACATATTGTTATTACTTTTATTTGTATTTTATACTTGTAATTTTAAATTTTACAAAAATTACTTTTATTAAAATAATATTTAATATATAATTATAATTTATTATAAAAAATTTGTTAAAAATTATTCAATTCTATAATAACTGGAAGGCAAGCATGGCATCATTATATTGGCATCATTGCTCTGCTCTCAGCCCCTCTAGAAATGTATAAAATTTATATCTTGACAAAAATACTTTGATAAAACTCTTTAATATTTTATAATTTTTGTGTTTTATAAAGAAAATATTTTTAGTATAGAAATGTCAGATTAAAAAAAAATGATAAATTTCATGAAAAAAATTAAAGTAAATTTATTGACAAGTGAGAAGGGAAAAAATAAAAATTTTTATATATGTTTTTTAAGAATAAAAAAACATTGCTAGAGGGGTGGTTTCGTATATGAATTATATTTTCATTGATAATAAAAATTAAGAAAAATTTATAAATAATAAAATCTTATTTATAATATAAATATTTATATAAGTAATAAAATTATTAATAAAATTATTTGTACAGTATAATATACAAAATTGTATTGTATTATTGTTAAAATTAAATTATATTATCAATGAAAATATAATAGCAGGCAATTATGTATAATTTGAAGTATATAGAAACAATATAAAATTCTCCCCAGAACCTATCTCACTTGTCTGAAAATCTCTAGTTTTCACCAATTCTATCTATCATTCTGTCTTATATACCTTTCAAACTATCAATGCTTGTTGCTGTACCTCGGCCACAAATTGCTGATATTGCTATGTCAATACATTTATAATTCGTGTCTTAAGATTGCATTTATTTCAGCACTAATTTAAACCTTTAGCAAATTATTCTAATATACTTAAATATTTGTGTTTGTGTCATATGTAAAAATCGATTGATAACTTATTGTTATATTAAGAGAAATTCTAAAATTCTTTAGAATAATTGCTTTCAAATATGGCAGTATATACAGTATTATAATTAAAATACAAAATATTTTATTTTATTTTTTTGCAATCTGTCAAATGTTATATGTTTGTCTTTTATTTTAATAATGTATAAATATTAGAAAAAATTGTTTTTATTCATTTGATTTTAAAATTTTTCAACTTTAAACTTCTTTTTTGTTCATATTTAAATATGCACATTCTCAAGAAAAAATAGTGATTTCTATCTTTATTGCTAAAAAAAAAAAAACTAACTTGATATGTTTTTTCTAATCTGGCCGCGGTAAAAGCACGGGGTGCTATCAGCAGTTGTGATGATGTCAGTCGCATGTGATATGATATAACTAAATAATATACTGATTATTAAATGTATTCAGGATACATGGTATTTACTTACTAATTAGTAATGCTATGCAAAGATCAGGTGCTATTTTAATCCTGGGGTGTTGGTTGTTTTTGATTGATACATTTGGCTTGATTAATAAATTTTAACCAGCACACCAAACAAGTTTAGGATGTGTATTTAGGAATTTCTAAAATTTTTAGTAATCGCTTAAAATATTTTAGTTATAGAAGAATTAATTATATTTTGCATTATTATATTTTTTGTGATTTAGTACATCTTCGAAATCCTTTATACACATTCGCACTTGATCAATTAAATCATTTTATTGAAATACAAATTCATTAAATTATATTATGGTGTTATCATACATATATGTGCACACATGCGTGCGCGCGTGTGTGTGTGTATATATATATATATATATATATATATATATATATGTATTTTATATTTTTACAAAGAATAATAAAGAAATATATATATACATATATATTGATGCCATGAGCTTAGCTTATATCATAATGTTTTCATTATTTATTTTTTTGTTTTAATGCATTCGCAAGATTGAAGTAAATTGTCGTAAAGTATAAGTATATTCAAGTAACTGTAGAATTGATTGATTTTTGAGAAAAATGGTGGATCTCAAAATATGCTTGAGGGTGCATAAATATTAAATTCGAATTCTAATTAAATGTACATATATCTTTTATCTTTTTGTTCTCTATATCATATATATATGGGAATCGTAAGCGAGAAAAATTTTAAGCATGAACACATGTATATGTATGTGCATATATTTTAGAATTATGTACTTTAATAACATTATGAGATAATTTGACTCATTTTCATTTCTATCTCATGATATAATTGTATATATGTGAACATGCCTGTGCTTTTTTGTCATGCTTGTATCCAACAGTGTGTCATATGTGATCGAAATTCTATTAATGCTTTGAATGGTTATCTTCAGTATTGTTTATTTATATAAATGATTAGTTAGCTTGCATTTTTTACAGTATTTATAAGAAGAAATGATTACTAAAATAAAAATATATAAGAAGTAATAGAAAGATAATTTGATTAAAAAAAAATATATGAATATTCTATAAAAAAAAATTTAATTCAATATATATAAAAAATACTTAATATTTCAATTCAATTATAAAAAATACTAATATTATAAATAAATTCTACACTATTAGTTAAACAAAATTTTAAAGACTATTGAGATTTAATACAAATGATTTAATTGAAAAAAATTAATAATAAATAATATGTTCTGAAACAATAAAAAAATTAATTATTCATGTTAAATAAAGAATGTATGCACAGGCGAGATTCACTATTATAATTTTTTATGAATCTATTATTTTTTAATTTTAAGTTATTATTATGTACTATTAAACTTTAGTAGAATGGTAATAAATATAAATTTTAAGTTTTATAATATACCATTTAATAAGAAAAAATGTTATGAAAAACCAAATGCGTGTGAGCATGCTTTGCATATAAATATAAAATATATTTGATATCAATATTAGTTCTAATTTTAAGCATCCATAAAGCAAATTTAGAGAACCACCATAAAGTGGTAAAATAATGTCATGAAGCATGATAATCTTCTAGTATCAAAAATAATAATTATTTTAATTAATAATAAATCTTTTTGAGTATTTATGTTTACTTGTACATTCAATATTAAATTAAAATAATTGTTATAGTTTCATAGTTTTATTGTCTATATCTTTTATTAGTATCTTATTGTAGATTTATACAACTTTTTATTTTCTTTTCTTTAAATAAAATCAACCAGTTATATATGAAATATTTTTGTTTGTATAAAATTTTAATTTTTCAAATTTCTTGTATTATTACATTGATATGAAATTTAATTTTGAATTATCATTTTAACATTCCATGTTAAAATGTGTACGTATAATGAAAATATATTATTTAATATTTTAACAAATTAACAATTTATATTAAATTTTTTTTAAAAATGTAATAAAATATAAAAATTTATAAATTAAAACATTCACTTTTTAAACTAATATGAAACAAATTCTAATGATGTTTATTATAATTATTGATTTTTTATTATAATTATCTCGTCTGTGCATTCATTTGTAATTATAATTATATAAAAATATATAAATATATGTATCTTGATTGTGAATGTTAAAATGATAGACATAAAATTTTTTTTGATATTTATATACATAATTATAAAAACAAATCCAGGAGTGTACTACAATAAGTTGCATAGTACTTTTACTCTCTTCTCAGCAACAGGAGCAAGACCCCACCAATTTATATATTGCAAATCTGCCATTGAGCTTCAAAGAAAATGATGTTGAAGGTTTATTAGCTCAATATGGACAAGTTATTTCAACGCGCATATTGCGCGATACTGCTGGACAAAGTAAAGGTGTTGGATTTGCAAGGTTAATATCCATTTAAAAGATAATTATTAATTGTTATTAATTATTATTATAATTATTAATATTTATATTACATGTATTTTAGGATGGAATCTAAAGAAAAATGTGAACAGATAATTCAGATGTTTAATGGAAAAGCACTACAAGGTGCTAAAGATCCTTTATTGGTGAAATTTGCAGATGGTGGTAATAAGAAAAAATCATTATACAAAAGTACAATATGGAGAGAAACTGGAGAGGTAATTTATTTATTTAAAAAATAATAGATGTAATATTTTCATGTACAATTTTAATATTTATAGTGTATAATTTTCACAGAACATGACTTTGAATTATGATACAAGCGGTGTTGGTCAAAATGGGGTTGCAGCTACTCATATGTTACCCGCAGCTACTTTAACACAATATAGTCGTCATTATGGTCAAGCTTTACCTGGTTATAGTGTACCAGGAACGCCTTGGGTGACTCCTTACTTGGTGCAGACTGCCCCTCCACATATGCAACAGGTCGACGTGAGTTTTTATACAAATTTTTTGTTTTCTTTCTCTTTATGCATCTCATTTATAATTTAATGTAAAAAATATTTAATGTAAAAAATAATATTAGTCTTTCAATATTATTAAAATTTCTAAGTTTTGATATAATTATTATATAAAAATTTTTTTTATTATACTCCTTTTTGTATTAAATTTAAGATATCATTTTATACTGTAAAAATATTTAAATATTTAATAAGAATTTCATATTATAGATGATGCCATCAGCTGATCCCAGTAATCCACAATACAGTATGATTCCTCAACTTACTACACAAATGTCTACATTACATCTTGGCACTGGTTCCGTAAGTAATGTATTTTTATCATTTTAATTTTTTTTTCTTTATTAATTTATATTTATGTTAATTTTTTTTTATATTTTATTTTTCAGTATATAGCAGCAAGCCCACATCCCTATCCTTATACTTATCCTCCTAGCATTATTCATACCATGCCATTGGGTGATTCTGAACAAACAAGCAATGCAGCATCTCCTGATGATTCTTACCAACAATATCAAGCTCAGCAGCCCAAGTAGGCTATGGTTTTTAGGTACAGTAGTTTATAATGATTTATTTTTTTATATCATATATACTAAAAATGAACCAATTTTTTATTTTATATTATTTTAGATATGATTACATCGAGGGGTATATAAGTTAGGACAGCCACACCTGTTGATATGAAGGATTATATTAATGAAGAATAGATGAGACTAAATACATTACATAAAGTCAGATAAGATTCTTCCTCATGATAATTGACTTGCCAGCCATCTTTTATACATTTTATCCATCAGATAAATAGGTGAAAGTAGTTAATATTTTCCAACGATTAGAGAATGAATGTTGTCATAAAAAAGGGGTACGAGTGCTCGTGTCATCTACATTGTTCGGCACCAGCACGGCTCCATACACTGTAATGCCACATCATTACGACAGTGACAAAACTGATATTCTGCGACGAACAGTTTAGTGTCAAGCTAATAGGCTTCCAGGATTAACTTTAGGTATTACATTTATTAAGGAGATGATAAGTTGAAGCTGAACGCTTGAGAGTGTGAATAAAATATTTTAACAAAAACTGTAAACTATAAAAGAAACGCTGCTCAGAAATACAAAGGAGAATTCTTCCCAAGAAGTAATAATAATAATAATATACAGAGAAAAAAAACACTTCCAAATGCTAGAGTTGATAAAGAAAAATAAAATTCAAATTCAGTTACTTATAATCAGTACCTATTGGACTTTCGTGCCAGCTGGCTGGCCGGTGGCTGCGCTGCGAAGAGAAGAAGCTATGGATCAGTATCTCTTTTTCGAATAATAAAAAAAAGAGCTCTTTCTTAACAGCACACACCACCCCATCCACTAACTGCAGATTATTTCCACCTCATCAGATTATTTCTTTTTGTTTTCTTCTGTTTCGTTCAGACATTCCAAGCCAGGCACATATTGTATGTATGTATTGCCACGCGGAGATTTTTATCTACTTTTACAAGTACAGTTTTCGCGTTCTCTTTTAATCACGAATGAATATATTTTATGGACGAAAAAAAAATGAAGATTTTAAGAGAAAAAGAAAAAAATAAAGCTTTATTTCTAAAAGAAAAAAAAACTTCAGGATATATGTAATTATTGTAACAAGAAGGAAAGGAACATAGTACTTTTTAGAAGATTTATATTTATGAGTACAGTTACTACGAATCGATATCAGTTTTAATTGTACAGTGAATACAGATATTTTTTTTAGAATTGTGCCTTTTCAGACAAATCCGCTAGACAGGGATATGCTGAAAAATATTATAATATATTTTTACGTCGGTATGTAAATGCGAAACTTGAGCCAAATTTTGATCTTCTAGTTAAGAGAATATAATTGTTTTTACGTTGTAGCCACTTAAATATCACTACGTTTGTTTTTTGGTTACAAATTCGAATAGATTTTGTATGTGTATAGTTGCCACTAATGGGATTGATGGGCCGAAAACATCTGTATGGTCTATATGAAGTCTAGGAAGAAAAAAAAATGAAATCAAATGGCGGATCATTGTACCAAGAAACCAAGAATAATTTTCACCGCCTGAAAGAAAATAAGAGAAACAGAGTAGGCTTGTTACAACGGAATATGATAGGTAGAGTATAAATTAATTTATTATATCGAAAGAACGAATAAAATCGTGTTACAAATGAAAACGAAAAAGATAATGGGATTGGAGCTGAACGATAGGCGAGAGGATTGAATGCGAAGAAACAAAAAGAAACGAAATAAAAATATAAATCGAGGATTTTCTATCTATATATATATATATATATATATATATATATATCTCGAGAAAGAGAGAGAGAAAGATTAGAAAAAGAAAAAACACCCTTCTCTCCTGCGTTCCTCTAAGCCCGTTTTTACATCCGGTACAGTTTTCACGTTGTCTGACTTAGATCGAGTCGAGGAACGATTAGCAGAAAGCTTTCTACCAAATATTGCGAGCTTTGGGCTCGAAGTGGCGGGCAGGTAGTTAGATAGAGTTAGAGGCGATCGTAGCTATTATTATAATATTACAATAATATGCTGTATTATTATAATTAATGATTACTATTATTGACATCATCTAAAGTATGAAAGATTTTTACACTGTTGAGACTTGAAGTAAATAATATATTTAGTTTATTTTGGTACATCACGATTTGATGACAAGAGATAAAAGATGAAAAAAATGGTATGAGCTATTTTTTAAGAGACCGATTATTACTCGATTTGAGTCCATGCATTAAGAGAGAAAAAAAGAATAAGAGAGCGAGAGAACGAAAGAAAGAAAAGCGAAAGGGAAAACCTATTTGCGAGTGTGTAATTGTTTGCACAAGCGATTGTCACCACGACTGACAACAAAAATCACATGTGATTAAATAGTGAATTTTGAAGAATTTTACTAATAGACTTGTACTAAATAACTAATTATTATTGTGACGACCAAAACAAAGAAGAGCAGCATTTTTATAGTGCTGATCGAGCGGAAGAACGATGGTTCGGCTGAAAAAAATGCCAGCTCCCGCAGATACGGAGCCGCACTGGAGAGCAGGCAGAGAAGAGAAAAAGAGAGTGAAGAAAGTCATGAATGTAAGAAGCAGAGTGAAAGAAACTTGAAAGGATAAATGAAAGTGCGTGAACGAAGAATAAAAAGAAAATATGTGTGAAAAGGAAAAAAAAATTTGGATGAGAGAAAAAAAGTAGAACGCGAGATAAGAGAGAAAGTAAAATGAGTGAAAGTGAGAAAAAACAAGAATGAATGTATCGTAATCTATTGTATAGAATATGCGAAAAAAGAGGACACTGCGAGATGTAGTTAGTGTTGATTATGAATATATAGGTTAGGTACCATTTTGGATAGGAAGTAATCGATAAGTAATTAAGTTTAAATAGATAGTTAGTTGATAGTTAGGTTATATATACAACTGCCTCTCCTTGCTGAAAAAAGCAAAAAAAAAAAAAAAAAAAAAAAAAAAAGGAAAACGCATCAGGTGAGGCACCGTTCAGCCTATGCACCTCGCACCCGTCAAGACTGACTGGCTATTCATATTAATAATAAATATATATTATTCTACAACATATTATCTACTGTAATATAAATAGTAAGGACTGCTTGCTGCGCACCGCGGGTCGGGTGCTTGGGCTGGCCGGGCGTGGTTTACGAAAAGAAAACCAATTTCTTTTTGGAACACAAGTTTCCAAGCAACGCTGCTTTCCGTAAGCTTTCTCTAGAATTTTTAGCGTAGCCTCTTTTTAGATTAGATTCAGAACTAGTAGTTGTAGGCTGATGTAGAAAGATGAGAATAAAAAGGAAAAAAACGTAGGGTGTTTTTAAGTAACGAAACAAAAAAAAAAAATAATGTAATATTAGTCGAACATCGGCTTAAGCGAAAAAAAAAAATAATAAGAACAGCGAGTCTGAGTTGATTTTGATGATGCCCTGATAATGTGATGCATCATCGTACTTCGACTTGTACAGTCCTTAGATTTATCGAGGTTTTAAGTCATTGTTTTACAATTGTTAAGCGAGATAGTTTTTTTTAGTTATAACGAGACAAACATTTTTCCATTTATCCCTGTGCTCCATTTTTTTTAACTTCGACTCTCCTGGTATTTGTTTTGATTTGTTTACTATATCCTTTCCACTCCTCGTTTTTATTTTAGCTCCTATCGTTTTATTCTTCGTTGCACATGAATTCCTTTTTGTGACATAAGACAGAATGAGTAAATAACATATGTAATTATAAAAAAAAAAAAACATCTGCTTAATTTTGTTTATTTCTTCTCTCCAGAATACAATTGTTATGCGGTGTGCGACCAATAAGAATATAATGAAAATAAAAATTTCATAAATTTCAGAAAAAAAAGAGGAAACGAAAAGGATATAGAGGGAGAGAAAGAAAAAAAACAAAATGATGTTGAGGCATTAAGTTCGCATCTATAAACGAGTTAAAAGGAAGGGGAAAAAATAAAAAAAAAATAAAAAATGAACACACATTAGGTTCTCGGATACTTTTAAGATGGCGAGGCATAGCACGTAATAAAATTCTTAGATTAAGGCAAGTGTGTCATAGTTAGTTAAGAAATAGGGACTCTTAGAAGTCGATAGGTGCTGTAATACAAATGATGATAAAAAAGAAGTAACAACAACAACAACAAAGTTTAACAACGGTCAGAATTAGATTTTTCATGAAACTCAAATAAGAACACAGGGCATACGCCACTAAAAGTGCCCTTAGTTTATTTTGGATCGTTTAAAAACGCTAGTCTTTGTGTGAGATAATGTGGGGGTTATAGATAGGGTCTTCTAAAAAAAGAAAAAAAAAACACGAAAAAAAGAAGAGAAAAACGAAAAAATGTAAGCAGAAAACAAAAAGATAGAAAGACAGAGAACGCGAGAGATGACGTGAGATATAAGTAGTGAACACAAAAGAAAAAAACGTGAGATGTGCGAGAGAGAGAGAGAGAGAGAGAGAGAGAGAGAGAGAGAGAGAGAGAGAGAAAGTGCGAAACGAATGTGTGGTGTGTAGGTTGTATGCATAATTTATAATGCGTACTTTAAAAAAACCATCTGCCTATGACACGACACAGACTGCAGAAATACACTGTTACTGTAAACTGCACACTGCGTGTGCACGCTCTAAACGTCACACACTTCTTACACTTTGTATGTAGAGCGTGCACCGAACAGTTTTTAGAGTTACTTACAAGTATGGTTTGGTATATTCAAAGTGAAAGAATCAAATTCTTAATTATTATCATCCCTTATTTTTGATCAATAAACGATCTGTTTTGGGGATTTATTCGAATCATTTTCTTTTCCTTTCCTAAGTTTTCTTTAATAGCAGGATAATTGTGAATAGTCTTCAATAAAGAGTGAATCCCCAAATTTTATAAATATTATTTTTCTTCTATCCTTTTTTTCATTATACTTCTCTTTCATTGGATTTTTAATAGAAATATTAATTACATATTAATTTTCGTTTTTTTTCCTTTGTGTTGAAGCGTGAACGATCATTTCTTCGAACGAATAAACGAAATGTAAAGTCTGTAAAATAAACTTACTCTCGTACAAAAGCAGTGACTGTATTTACACATATTCCAACACTAAAAAAATATATGCCTTCTATCGAATCAAGTAACAACTATTGTATATGCCTTTTTCAATGTTGAAAATGATAAAATCGTGAGACCGTTTTTTGATATTTTCCAGAACTGAAAGAGTGAGCTTAACGAATTAAAAAAAACAAAAAAGTAGAAAAGATTAAAAAAAAAAAACAAATACTATGTTCTTCACAATTAAATTTTAGTTAATGAAATTATATTTGAATTAACTTGTAGTAGTATAGCATGTGGAATAGATTAAACAACATTTATCCTTTGTAAGTAATATTAAAACAATAAGCCCCCCACATTATCCTAATTAATTCTGTAATAAAACATTCAGCGTCCGCCTCAATATTAATGATGATAGAATTGTTTTCTGCGAAGTAATGAGATTATAAAGAATTATTATGCTATGTTCAATTTTTAGTAATGAAAAATATTTTTTCTTAATACATTTAATATCTTACACGCTGATGCGATTTGTACTATTTTGAGTAAATGTTCTTAATTTATGCGCAATGAAGATAATTCAAAATTTAAAAAAAAAAAAAAAAAAAAAAAAAAAAAAAAAAAAAAAAAAAAAAAAAAAAAAAAAACGTGAAGAAAAAAATTTAAATCGAAGTGATGGTAATGTATAAGAATGATTACTAGATCTCTTTTGTCAATTAAGTGATGGTTTTATAATAATGTAAAATACAAGGGTAACATTAAAAAGAAGCAACACGACGTAAAAAAACTTATTGAAATAAAAACAATACGAATTTTGATTTGATGCCAAGAGCTTTTTCTTAGGCCATACAATATTCTTTTGTATTTTGTCTCTCTAATTTTATAGATGTATTTATTTATACGAAAATATTTGTAATTTTTTTATACATCATCTTAATTTGCATTTATATAGTTTATTTCAAATTACGTTATTGCAATTAAAATTTTTAATTTTTTTGATTATTTTACAATGAATACAATAATTTTATAATTCAATGTTTCACAACAGCAAAACATTAAATTTTCTATTTAATTTAAATGATTACAAAGCTTGATTTAGAGTATAATAAATATGAAAATTGTAAAAAAACTTATCCTTAATAATTTGCTATACAGAAAATTTCATTTCTCTATTATATGTAAAAGTTATAAAATAATTTGTTATTAATGAACAATATGTTTCGATTTAAATATTCTTACGGTGTTGTCTGCACCTCCAGATACTATGAATTTAGGATTTGACCAATTACAACATAATACTTTATCTTCATGTCCAGAAAGATCAAATAATGGTGCTTTAGGACTGTAAAAAAAATGGAATTTTTTTTTAAAAAAGAAATATTTATATCTTTACATAATTTCATAAATTAATATTATAAAATTAGTGATTATTAAACCTTCTGGTGTCCCACAGTTTCATATCATTATCATATGCTCCTGAAATAAAAAGATTTTCATGTACAGGTGACCATCTTACAGATTGTACCCATTGTATGTGAGAAGTAAATATTGCTTTTACCAATGATCCCTCTAAAAAAAAGAATATATATATAATCTCATTGCAACTTGCAATGAATACAATTTGAAAAACAATTTTAAAACCTGTAGATCTTGGATCATATAATCTGATATGCCTATCGGCTGATGCTGTTATAATAGTGTGGCTTAATGGAGAATAATCAAGATCAAAGAAACTTTTATTTCCAGTCAATTCGTGTTTAATTCCTCCTAATTCTGAATCCCATATTTTTATTGTATGATCCCATGAAGATGTTATAATTTCTATTTTATCTGACCATACTACACCACTAATAGCTTCTTTGTGACCTTTCATTGTTCTTTTAGGTATCTTTATAGTATAATAAATAATAATAATAATAATAATAATTATAATTATTTTTTATTTAAAAACATTTTATTTATGTTCACTTATTTTTATTTACCCTTGTTTTTCCATGTTCTGATTTTAATCTCTTTGAAGTAGATTCACCATCTTCATTTTCATCTTGATTAGCTGAAAACATAAATGAAATATTATTTTATGAATTACTTATTTTCTTTTTAATATATAAATACCTGTAGACCAGATTTTAAGCATTGTATCCCATGCTCCAGTTGCCATCATTGTCTTGTCATAATTAATATTAACAGCTTCTAGTCCACGTTCATGTCCTCTGCATACATGAATACAATCTACTGAATTTTCCATAATATTCCAGTCCCATATTATGGCTGTTTGATCTTGGGATGCACTGTGAATAATAAATTAATATAAGAATTATTTGAAAATGCTTATTTTATTTTTAAAATTTTATACCTAACAAAACTAGCTGTGTCATTAGTTAAGGATATCCATGCAACTGCTTTAATTGGTGAAGTATGTCCAGGAATTACCAAATGATGTTTTCCTTTACATGTCCATATATGTAATGTATTATCATAACAACCTGTTAGAATCCTATTAAAATATTTTTTAATGTAAAATAATTTTTAATATCTTATTGTTAAATAAATAAAAAAAAGTAACCATTTCTCATAAACAGCAATAGCAGATATCCAATCATCATGTATAAGACAATCTTGAGGTTCAGGTGGTGGATACTTTTCAACATATTCAATAATTATTACATCTTCTGTAGAAATATTTTTTTCTGTTATGTGTTCAATTAATGAAGTACGTAAAAATTGTGAACACACCAAAAAATCAAATTCTATTTCATTTTTTATATTACTTGATTCTAAAATTAAAACAAGCATTTTAAATAAATTTAATTTAATAATAATAGTTACATATATATATATATATATATATAGAAATGAATCATATAGTACCCTTCAAAAGTTCATTTATAAGAGTATTTAATTCATTTGATACAATAGATGTATGAACTGATAGAGGAAAATCTGGAACTGCATATCTAAAAATTGAAAAATTTATATATTATATATATTAAAATTATTTTTATAATAAAACTGTTACAAATTATATATATACACAATATCATATCCATGTAATAAAATAAAGTAACCTCTTAATTTAGTTCATAAAATATAATTTAAATGAATACATACTGTTTTTGTTTAGTAAGAAATTTTATTTGTACTTGTGGAACACTTTTATTCACATTTATATTATCCATTGCAATTTCTGTACTATTTGTTTTTTATTTTTATATAAATTAAGAATTAAGAAAGTGCACGTGTATATTACATTTTAAACAAGTTTTATCGGCACTACTAATCGATTATTTAATATGCTTATAAATAGATTTATACAATCGATATTTTACTATCGATGATCATTTTTTATATTATCGAAATATTAAATTTTTTATGTTGAGTTTGGTTTCGTATAGAAGTCTGTATTTCACGAATATCTCTAAATGTACAAACTAAACAAGCTATAAGAAATTTTTATATCTAGTCTGTGATATAAAAGATATAAATAAGACCTGTGATTAGGTAAGTTACAAGATTTGTGATCCTATATTCTGAAATATCGATTGCGTAAAAAATTATAGTGTTTAACATATTTAGTTCTTTATGATTTAGAAATGACTGCAGAAAAGATTCAATTCAATCAAAAGTTATTGAAGTTAACAAATTTTAAAGATAATTTTTTTGATATATTCTTTTATAAATATTTCTATACATTATATGTATTATATTCATATTATTTGTTATAATAAATAAATATAATAATAAATATTATAATATATAAGTGAATTTAACTTATGAATTAAAAATTACATTTATATTTTTTATTACAATGCAATAAAAAAAAATCAATTTGTGAAATTTTTTTATAAAAATTGATTTAAATATAATGCTATTAAAACTTTTAACTTATTAAAAATTTTATTTATATATTTGCTAATATATAATATTAAATGTTAATATTTATGCAATATCATCAATGATTTCAAAAAATTTGATAGGAAATATTTTATTACTAAAATCATAGAGAAAAACATATAGAAGTTATAATTTCTTATTTTTATTTTTTTCGCTGGTTTTTGATTATAATATTTATCTCTTGTTTGATGTATCAAATTTTGCAGAATAAATATAAACAAAAAAACAAATAATAGGAGAAAAACATAAAACATAAAGAAAACGTAAAAAAAGTATCTCTACAATGTCATAATAAATAAAATAAAATAAAATAATAAAAAAAGATAAAATATAATACAAGCAAAGATAAATAGTAATAGAAAAAAGAATAAAAAAAGAATTGTCAAAATATATTTCTTGAATACCAAAAATATTTAATTTTAAAAATTAAAATATTTATATATTATAATTTAAAAATCTTTTTTAAAGTATTCAAGAGATGGCGTTGATACTTAATTTTTATTCTATTTTATTTTGTCTTTGAAAAAATATTTGATATTCGAGAGATGGCGTTAACGGTTAATTTTTATTCTATCTTTATCTTTTTTGCTACTATTTGTTATTTCTTTTTACTATTTGCTTTCTTTGTATTTCATTTCTAGTGCTCTAAAGATGACGCTGATTCACTAATATGTTATCTTTTTCTTTTTCCTGTTATTTGATTTTATCTATACTTGTAAAAGCATCAAGAATGCGAGTATAGACGATATATTAATTGAATACTTTTAATATTTCTTTTTTAAAATTACAATGTATCTTTATTTTTAAAAATATAACTATTACATTCTTGGTTTTATAATGTTTTTTTAATGTTTTTATAATGTTTTAAAACGACGAAACATGATATAGTATATATGATATATATATATATATATATATATGATGCGATGTTAAATAATAATAGTAAGAAGTATCGCTCGATAATAAAAATGAGATTAAAAGAAAAGAAAATTTGACTTGTCAACAAAAAGAGTATAATAAAGATTAAAAATATATAATAAAAGAGAAAAATTTTTTAAAAAAGAAAAACATTAAAAATTCGTGATAATATTCTAAAATATTTCCAAAAAAATTTATAAATTATAAAAATTACTAACAAATTTATTTATAACTTATTTATTCTAGTTATTTTATTAAATTATTTATTATAATTATTTTATTCCTGTAATTTATAGCTATTTATATTGATAGCTTATAACAATTTAAATAATAAATTTAATTATTATTTTTTTAGCTGTATGTTAATCAGATACAGTTATATTATTTATTAATTTCAAATTAAAAAATGACATGAATATAAATTGGAAATAAATATAAAGTTAATATTTTATAATTAATTAAATCAAATTTTTATGTTGTTTATTATGTTGTTTATTAATATTATCATTTATTAATATTTAATTTTATTTTATTCATAAATAAATAAATATTTAATTTATTTAATAATAAAATAATATGTGTAATATATTTTTTAGGAATATACATTTAAGTTAGTAATTTAATGGAAAAAATTAAATATTGAAACATTAAAATGAATAAAACGAAGGCTGATATATCACAGATTATTCTACTATTTATTCTGTCTTACTATCTTTGTTCTTCTGTAAAGAATAACAAAACTTATTATTTTCAGACTTAAATTCTCTGCAACAAATATTCCAAATCGATATTTTGATGAAATTATAAAAATCCATTCTTATGTATGTAACAGAATTTATTACATTCAATTCTTATGTAGTTGTGTAGTACATTTCTTATATATAGTTCAATTTTTATATAGTTTTAAGATTAATATTTCTTTGATATTAAAAATTATTGTTATATTAAACATTATATTAAAAATAATATATAACAATTTCTTAATTTTTTACATATAATAATTATGGATTTCATAATCATTATTAAAATATAATAATAAATATTAATAATAAAAACAGAAATAAATGATTCTTAATAACTTTATTAAATTAAAATTATTTTAAATTTAATATATATATATATATATATATATAATAAAATAATAATTAAAAAATAATTATAGAAGGTTATTAATAAATCGTTTATTATGTAAATATAATTAATGACTTATATTAAAATTTTTTCACATTTAATTAAATATCTTTGTAACTTTAACTATCTTATCAATATTTTTATTCGATCAATATTTATTTATTTTATTTCAACACAGAGTCAATAGAAGAAACTCAGTGTTTCATTATTTAAAAAAATAAATGTAATTCATAAATAATAGATGCTCAACGATTATATAAAAAAAATAAAATGGAAAATATGCAGATATTTGTTAGCTCATAAATATATTTCACATAATTCAAAATTTTATATTATTTAGAAAAAAAATTTTTTATTTTTAATTGAAATTTTGCTAAAAGTTCTTGAATTATTTAAGATAGAACATGCAACAATATTGATTAACGATGCAGAGAATTGTCTCTTATGATCGAAAGTTTTTTTTCTTTATTAGTATTAGTAGTTTTATAAAAGATATATTATAGTTTTTTATGAGAGTTTTATTATTATTGTAAATGGTATTATTTCTTTTTTTTTTATTTTTTCATTATCTTTTAGTGATGGGAATGATCTTATATTTAAATTGTCGAAATAAATTTTGTTTTTATATTAAATATATATATATATTTTTTATATATTATTTTTATATTGTGAATAAATTTAATTCAAATCTATTTTTTATTATATTATAAATATACATGCGTATATTATAATTCTAATAAATAATAATTTCTTTTTTTAAGAAATATTTATCTTTAGGAAAAACTCTCGTTTTGAAAGTTCAGATATCACGAGGATATTGGTCCGATCACTATTCACATTCTTGGTCGCTTCGCAGCCGGCATGTGCGCTTTGCAATCGATTCCGTGGTCAACGCATGCCCTGCTTGCTCGTTCTTCATGGAAGAGTCTTCAGTCTATGGTATTCTGCGATACAAGATACGCAGAAGAAGAAATGATCTAAAGAGACAATAATCTCTGTGTTGAATGAGCAATCGTATTTCGTTTTTCTTGTTTTGAAATACGTGATATATTTTACAAAGACTGAAGAATCTTAGCTCTAGAATGTGTTAAAATTGAGAAGATAAAACAACCAAGTGTCACGCCCAGGTAAGCCAACAAAGAGACATTTTTTTGCCGCTAAAAGCGCCATATAGATTCATAGGAATAAGGAAGAAATTGGAAAAGAGGGGAGGGAACATGACTACAACCTGATGCTTCTAATATATAACTAAATAGAGATATGATCGATACAAAATGCCATTTGCATAGAAAATTAAAGAAAACACGGAAATTGAAGATAAAATATTTAAATACGTAATTGAATATTGACTTCTTCATTTTGAACTTAGATAATAAATGAAAGATATTGCTGGGTATCAAAGATAATGTTCGTTGAAAAAAAAGAACAATTATTTTTATTTAATTGCTTGATAATTAAAATTAAAATAATTACTTAGAGTACATATCGAAAAATTGAATCATCGAATAAAGATTAAATTCCATAAATTGTTGTAAGCTGTTTTCCGATAACAGTGTAGTAATTTATGTATTTATATTTGTCTTATTTCGATGTCGTTCGATTATAGAGATGTGTGCACAATGATTGCGTAAATTTAAATGCTTATGTTGTTACGCAAAAACATACCGCACCCTTTGTAAAACCATACAATACTTGTCAATTCGTTATTTGAATAATTAATTTTTACAAGATTTTTAATAAAATTTTATTTTATTATAAGTTTATTGCATTTGACAATATAATCTCATTCAGACCAGTAGATAGATTATTTCAACAAGTTGTTCTATATTAAATATCTAGTTCAAACAGCTTATATACTTTTCTATAATGTTATATATATTGTACATTATATATTGAACATTTTTAGTTGAGATATTGAAATTTTGGATATATTGAACATTCTATGTATTTTAAAACAATTTTTAATATAAATCAATATTTTCTGCAAACTATTTTATTTATAAATATTAATAATATAATTGATGATTGTTAATGAATATACATATATACACATGTGTACATATATGTATACATAAAAAGTATAAAAGAGAAGAATCTTTTTATAAATTTTATATAAATTCTATTTTTCTATTTTATTTATCTAAAATCTATTTTTAAATTTGATACGGTTAAAAATTGCTTGAAATAATCAAAATTACATTAAAATAATTTTTTTTAAAAATAAATGAAGCATATTGAAAAAAATATAAGTAATAAAAATTTGCAAATATAATATATAAATATATAATATCATATACAATATAAACATAACGTTTAATATATAATTATTATATATTATATATATTATATTATGATATATATTATAATTATATAAAGTATAATTATAGATAATAAATGCAATCTTTCAAATATTGTTTTTCTGTTCATTTTTCCTTTTTCTCTTCATTCCGTTAAGAATAATAATTCATATTTTTTTATTAATCATAAATATTAATTTATTAATCAAGTAGATTATTAATTAAGTATTAATGATAAGCAGGTTTAATAAAAATAATTATACCATTGAGTGAACTATAAATTTCAAAGAAACAATTTTTCACAATTATCACAATATTTATTTTCTCGTCTAAACTGCTCTTTTATTCTTCTATTTAAGAAAAATAAAGATGTATTATAAAATTGAAATTAATTGAAATATTTATTTTCTTTATTTTTAAAGAAAAAAATAGTTTTTCTAAATTGAATATCTTTATTTTATTTTATTTTATTTATTATCTTAATTATAGGAATATCTATGGGCCGTAAACGGTGGTGGCGTGGAGGTCCGGAGCTGTTAGTGCTCTTTGTTCTCCATCATATAATTCTGGGTGACGGTGATGTTGGTGAGTAGAAATTTATGATTATTTTGCCAATCAGAATATATTTTTTTTAGAAATTGAATAATTGAAGAAAATATATATATATCCTTCAATATTTCGAGAATGGAAACTAAATGAAATGTTTTCTCATAAAATATTCTTAATGATATTTAACCATAAAAATTATAATATTATAATAAAAATATCATCATTATATTATATCATTATAATCTTCTTTATTATATTATATAGACAGATTTCCTTTTTTTTATATAAAAAAAAATGAATGAAGATACTTTAATAAATTAAGAACGTTATTCCTTAAAAAGGAATAAATAAAATTTTTAATTCTCGGACGTTTAATAATTCAAATATATCATTGTTCTATTTTGTGTTTTTATTTCAATTTGATATAATTCTGAAGATTTTATTTTGCTGATCAGCATAATTTTTCCTTTCCTTCTCTTGCTTCAGCGACATATTTCAATATTTAAACAAAATTCTTTTTTTAAATTTTTTGTTAAATTAAAATTCTTTTTGTTTCTTTTTTTATTTCGATTTTTCTTTATACATTTATTTTAGTACAAAATTCATTTTAAAATCTCTCGTAATACTTTAAATAAGAATATTGTACATATAAAATGTATTTATTGATTGATGAATAATTTTGGAAAAAATAGGAAAATAGCAAATTTCTTAATTTAATATTCAAAGATTTTATTTGAAAAAATAGAATATATTATATTTTATTATAATATATTATAATTATTATAGAAATTATTTTATTATTAAAAATAAAAAATATTACTTATATTTTGTAAATTTGTTTGAATAAAATAGGAATAAAAAAGTATTCATAAAATATTTTTAAAAAAATATTCAAATTTTCCATCCATATTTTTGAATTTTTATAAATATTTATTTATGTAAAAATTTTCAAAAATTATAAATTGTTACATAATAAAATAAATATCAAGTTATTTTAGATAATATATAGAAAATAATTAGTTGTTTGATTATTGATAAAAAAAATGATTATAAAGAAGAAGTTTTCATTTAACTTTCTTCGTGGGAAAACTCGTAAAATTAAATTTACCGATGATGTTCACATAAATATTTTAATATTGACTACATCTCATTTCATTTCTTTTTTAACTTATGAATTCTTAAATATTACAATCAATGTATAGATTCACAAAAAATATCTCTTTTCAATAAAAAATAATATAAAGAATATAAAGATAAAGAAAATAAAAATTAAAAAAAATAGTTTTATAAATAAAAAATTTTTTTTTATCATCGTCATATAAGAAAATTCTTTCTAGAATTATTAAACTTTTTTTTTAATAAGAAAAAGAACAATAGAAATTAGAAAATAAAAAAGGAAATACAGTTTTTAAAAATCTATCTTGAATTGAGATCTAAGAAAAATTATTGTTAAGATTTTTTCATTTGAATTTCTCAATATCTTTTTTTTTCTATCCATATTCAACAAATTTCAATTGCCACTAATTTTCTATCCTCATATCCAATATTTTTTTATTTATTGTGTCGATTATTTATGTGCGGATAATCAATACATTGTATCTTATTTAATCGTGACCTTGAAAATTTGTTATTTCTTTTCAGGATAGGATTTGAAACGTCGAAAAAAAAGTAAAGAAAATGAAAAAAGAAATGGAAAAAAGATGATGTTCGATTTTCGCCCACGACTCTCCATTATTATTGAGCTATACATCCTACGCAACCACCACCTTTGCAAACTCGGTTTCTCTCGTTTGCCCTGAATTCCTTTTCACGCACAAATGCTTTTTACTTCTATTCTTTCTTTTTTGTTCTCTCGTTTCCCATTTTATCGTTATTTTTCCCGAAAATTTTTTCGCTCTATTTAATTATTCCTAATACTCTTTTCTTTTAACACTTTACATCCTGTCTGATCTAAAATTATAAAATAATTGATATTTGATACAAAATTTATTTTAATTAATCTAAATATTATTTTATTTATTAAATATAATTAATTTGTATTTATTATTATTCTAAAATAATTTTGTATTTTTATAGCTTAAATATAAAATATTGTAAGAAAGTTTAAAATCATTTCATTAACTAAAAAATTTAATTAAATAAAATTACAATTAAAGCGAAGACAAAGGGAAATGTTGTCAATTCAAAGATTGAGAAATAATGAAATTTTATCAAAAAAGAAAATTGTAATGTTTTGCTCTATTTATGAGCAAAATTCTAAAAGCTTTTCAAAATTTATATATAAATTGATATTTAGATTTTTATATATATTTTGTTACATCATTTTATATCACGCGATAAAAATAAATTATATAAATTTACAATGTTCAAAAGTTTTTCAACATTAAATTTCAATATTGAGTATTCAATAGAGTAAGATAAAACTATAGATATTGATATTCGATGTAGCACATTGGCAAACAGTTTTTATTTGATTATTCAACCCCTATTGAGGATTGAGCGATCATGTAGCAAATACTCGGTATTCTAATTACGGAATACCTAACGGAAATTTATTAAATAAAATATGACTGTACAATTAATATAAAAATTTATATTAATATGTTATAAATGAAAATAATAACGATATGATTCTGCGTTATTTGTATTATGATAAAACATTTATATATATTCAATAATTAATGAATTCATTAGAAAAAAATATATCTAATTATACTATTTAATAAAAAAAATTATTTTAAAAACAAATTGTTTAAAATTAAAATTTCATTATTCTTCTACTAACGTATTACTGATTTTGTTATAGGGTGTCTGTTCAGCAAAAGCCTCTGTGATTCTCGCACGGAAACATGTTATAATGGTAGTTATTTAAGGAAATATATATTCAAGGAAATATATATTCGTTTTGTAATCGATAATTATTGATACGAATAATAAAAATAAAATTTGATTTTTCGTTTTTAATATTCCAGATCTTGCATTTGGTAGATGTTTGCCATTATATTCTGACTTGAATGAAGAAAATTACTATCAGTAAGTATTCAATATTTCCCTCTTATATGGAAATAAAATTTTTACAATTTATTTTCTTATATCGATGCAATTTTTATTTACTATATCAATAATACTTCTATTATTATAATAAATAACTATATACTTGCTATTTTAAATAATTTAGAATGCTATAAAAAATATATAATTGATATTTCATTTTTTACAATAAAATAATTTCTTTTTATTATCTAATCATAAAATAACTATTTAATCTTCATTTTACAGAAATACAATATGAACTTCTATTTATCAAAAAATAAAATATGAAAGATATAAATTAAATTTATATTATATTGAATTCGTAAAAGTTTACTTACTAAAAATAAAATTATTTAATTTAAAATTAACTAATATTTTTTTTTTTTTTTTATTTTAGATATGACTTTGATGTGAACGAATTGAAGCTATTAAGATTACAATTAGAGAGGTTGGAAGTAGATGGATATAAATGGTCTCATCCCTACACGCAATGTATTATGCAAATGTCCTTATATAATTTACATCATGGGTACAATTAACATTATAGAAAATTTTATGATACGTGATACAATGTATAATATATAATATATAATTTTAAATTATATTATCAATTTATTTTTAGAGAAAATTATGATCTTCGGCTGTGTCAGCATTTAAAACAACGCACACGTTTCGAAAATAAAAATGAAATTGATCAGGCCAAAGTAAGTTTATCATAATATCATAGTTCATCTTTAATATGTTTTGTATTGTTATATGAAAATTAATTTATTATAAAATAAGATTTCTACTCAATTTAAAATCAAATTGAAAGATATTCGACAAAAACAATGATAATTTTATATTTTAATCTTTTTTTTTAAAAATTTCATTTAAATGAAAAATTACTTTGATTAATTCAAACAGCACAAAACATATTGATTTAATTAATTATTTCAATAATCAAAATTTTAAGATTTAACTTCGTTTTTTAAGATACCTACAATAGCCATAGTAAAATTCACACCTAACAATGATAAGTTCAATAGTCAATTTGCCAATGAGCTCTATTATCCTCCTGGTACGCGAGATCAATATTTCCGTAATTATAACAATAAATTTTCTCAATCACCATATAAGGAACAACTTAAAGAAACAGATACTCAAGTATACAATTCGAGGTACAATCCGAAATTTTACAACGAATATGATTCTTTAACAAATGAAGAAAACTATGAAGAGAATGGTGAAAATAATTCGCCAAAAAGACCAGTAAGTTTCGATAGATTTGATGAAAGATTATATCGAACCAGACGGCAACCATATAATTTACGAGATTATGATGATAACGCGATGGAATCGTTTAAAAATGCTTTAGAAAAGGAAGAATTGAAGAAGAAACTTTCAGATAATAAAAATTCAAATTCCATGGATAATTTAACTGCTGATGATGAATTAGAATTTCTAGTGAATGATAAATCTGATGATTATTCTGATAAAAAAAATAATGAAGATGGAGAAATTGATATTGAATACGAGAAAACATTTTCAAGAAAATACAAACCTAGAAAATTCATTGAGCTTCCGAATAAAGAGTCTCTTCTAGAAAATATGAAACGGCACGGTAATTTTAAGGATAATTATGATAGTGAGATTGATGATTATGATGATGTGAATGATGTAGAAGAATTGCCTCAAAAGGATAGCACATCGATAAAAAATGGTATTTATACTGAAGGAGGACTCGTTCAATCTGTTGATGATAAATCTAACATTGGCAATGATGGTATACTATTTTATTATTATTTTATATTTGATGCTATTACATATTTTTAATATATATGATATATACTTTATGATTTATTATAATTTTAGAGAATACCTACGATAATTTATTTGAAAATGATTTAAGCGAACTTCTATGGAGACGTGGATTAGCTGGTTTTAAACGACGGGAACGTTTGGATGTTAAAAAACCAGGACCAGCATTTTCAACAAATAATTACGCGTTTAAAACTCCATCTCCAATCAGTAAATTTTTACTTGTTTCTATTTTATTGTATTTATTATTTTATATTTATAATTTTTTTGTTAATTATTATTTACTTTTATTCCTTATGGTTTATTTGATATTCATAATTTTGCATTATAATTTTCTGATATAAATTGACACCAAACATATTTTCAGTTTTAAAAAATGAAAATCGGCCTTCCATCGAAACCGAACAATATGCAAGTAGTAATCTTATGTAAAAACAAAACAAACAATATATAAACCATATTATTATTTAAAATATTCATTTTTTAGAATAATATATTATTAACTCCAAAGAAGGATATAGAAAATATACAACAAGCGAACAGTTCAAAATCCTACAATAATATTGATCTAGATCATGTTTACATAGAATTTCAGCAACCATTTCATGCTTGGATAGAAGCAAAACATGTTGTACAAGAAGTAATTGCTAATTTATGAATATATATATTTTCTTTAAAAAATTTTCTTTAAAAAGATCAAATAAACATTTAATTTGCAGGTGGAAAAATTATTAGGACTAAAATTTGATTCTTTAAAAGATATTCGAGTTGGTAGGACAGAAGTGACATTTAAAGTTGAAAAAAATAATCAAAATTATAGTGCTATTGACGTGGTTAACAAAATAGGTAGTTAATTAATCTATGAATTAATTATTTTTACAATTATTTTTATTCAAAATTGTAAAAATAATTGAATATAAAAATTAATCATTTATATCATATTCTCAGATGATATACGTGGCAAGTTGAAAGATACTCTGGAAGTCGAGGTGATTCGTGCAGGCATAGGTGACAAGGTTCATTTTCAAATTTATTATTATATTTTAAAATTTTATGTATAAAATTATTATATTATTATATTTATTAAAATTTATATATTAAAATTTATTGTTCAATCAAAATCACATCATAAACAGAATTTATTATAAACATGATTCTTTATTTAAATATGTATTCAAATATCTTAACGAAATAATTTTACTAAAATAAAAATAAAAATTAATGTATATATATCTTTTGCTTTTAGAAGAAACTACCTGCAACGCTGGAAGTTAGTAGGAAATCTGAGATGAATTCGACTATGCTTGGAATATTATTAGCTTCAGGATTTGGTGCTGCCAGTGTAGCTGCAATAATCACATTGATGATTGCTCGTCGACACGCTAAATTTCGAGCCAAACTGGCAGGATTGGCTACACCTGATCCAGAAGCTTCAAAGGATTATCAAGACTTATGTAGAGCAAGAATGCACGCTAAACAGACAACAGATAAACCGGAATCACCGCGAATTACTAATTTAAGTCGGGAAAATGAATCCAATAATTTACCGTCGAATCGATCTAGCACATCCTCTTGGGGAGAGGAACCAACTCTTTCAAATATGGACATATCTACTGGACAAATGGTTTTGGTATAATAAATAAAATATTTTTAAATATATCAATTATATTTTTAATTTTATTATTAAAATTAAGTCTATTAAAAAAAGATATTTAAAAAATATAAAAGATACATGTATATTTGTGTATATAATAAAAATGAATCAAAATCTCATTTCATATTTTTCTAGAATTATATGGAAGATCACTTAAAAAATAAAGATCGATTAGATCAAGAATGGGCAGCATTATGTGCGTATGAAGTAGATCCTTCTTCAACAGAAATCGCGCAAAATGAAGTAAATGCCAAATGTAATCGTCCTGGCGCGGCAATTCCTTACGATCATTCCAGGGTGATTCTAAATGATCTTGCTAATACCAACAATTCCGATTATATTAACGCCTCCACGATCGTAAGTATTCTTTTTTAAATTTATGATTTAAGATTTTTAAAATTTAAAAAGTATATAAGTATGAAATAAAATAATATATATATATATATATATGGTTTTTATTTTAAAATCATTGAAAATGGAACTGAAAATAGAAATCGGTAAGTCACACGACAAGCATGAAAAATCTATTATTATACATATAGTTTCAATAACAGTGTTTTTTTTAACAATGTTTTCGCATAGATATTCAAATTATAAATAATATTAGTTTAGGCATGATTTGAAGATATCATAAGTGTAGATATAATTTTAAAAATAAATCTATAAAAAGCAATGAAATAGTTCATATAAATATTCATTAATTTTGTATTCAATTTGTAATGTCAATTTTAGAGACAATTGTTAAATATACTTAATATTAATAATATTATTATTAAACATTTCTAATTCTTGTTATTTTAAATAAACAAATTAACGAAAATAAATATTTAAATGCAATAAATCAATATAATAAAAATGTTTATATAGATTTTTCTCATTTTTGCATTCAAAATTTAACTATAAATTTATATCTATATATTATGATAAAATTTCATTTTATAAAAACATTAAACGTGCACTGTATACTTTAGATATTAATTCAAGTAAAATAGCTTTTAATATATATATAAAATTTAATATAAAGTTTTGATTATGTTGCAAAATTTAAATTATCTCTGCATAATATAAAAAAAAATCACAAAAATCGCACGCACAATAACTTAAAAAATAGAAAATGTGTTTGCTATATATTCAAGAAAGCCGTGTGACTTGCTTCTTGATCAATATAAAATTAATAGTAAAAAAATGTTATTTCAAACAAATCTGATATTCTTTAGACGGATCATGATCCTCGAAATCCAGCTTATATCGCCACACAAGGACCATTACCAGAAACAACAGCTGATTTTTGGCAACTAGTTTGGGAACAAGGCAGTGTCGTAATTGTAATGCTAACTAGACTTACTGAAGAGGGTATTGCCATGTGTCATCGTTATTGGCCTGAAGAAGGATCAGAATTGTATCATATCTACGAGGTGCATCTTGTATCCGAGCATTTTTGGTGTGATGACTATTTGGTTCGTTCCTTTTACTTGAAAAATCTACGTACTGGCGAAACAAGAACTGTAACACAATTCCATTTCTTATCTTGGCCTGAAAATGGTATACCACATTCCATCAAGGCACTTCTTGAATTCCGCCGGTAAATTATTATTCTATAATAATTAAAAATTTAAAAAATATTTAAATTTGTACATGAAATGTAACATTATTCTAATATTTATTATTTAATTTTAGAAAAATTAACAAATCTTACAAAGGTCGATCATGTCCTATAGTTGTCCATTGCAGGTAAAATAGACATATTATTTATATTTATCTTTTGAAGTATAATCTTTGAAGAATAATGAAAAACTCTCATTATTATCTTTTGAAGAATAATTAATAATATCATTTGATATATCATTCATTTAATAGAATAATGAGAAACATAATTTTTATAGTGATGGCGCAGGGCGTACTGGAACTTATTGTTTAATTGACATGGTCTTAAATCGTATGATGAAAGGAGCTAAAGAAATTGATATTGCAGCTACATTAGAACATATAAGAGATCAAAGACCTAATATGGTTGCCACAAAACAACAATTTAAATTCGTTCTCATGGCAGTAGCGGAAGAAGTACATGCAATTCTTAAGGCTTTACCTGTACCTCTTACAGAAAAATCTCCTCTTCCAGAAAACAATTCTTCGACAAAACAACATCAGTAAGATTTGATTTAAATTGAAAAAAAACAGTCGCGACGAGCAGAGGCAAAGAATTAATTATAATCCATCGGACAAATATAATCAAATATTTTTAATCATAATCTAAAATTATATCTTTTGTTTCTTATATCTTTTCCTTCTATACTTTTGAATATATTCTAAATCTATTACAAACTTCTAACGGATTTCGATTATATTTTATTGTAGAAAATATCGAATTTAAAAACTTTTTTAAGTTTTAAATATTTTGTTTATATATTGTTGTTCAGTTGACATAAGATAAATATATATACATAAATTATATCATCAAATAATTATTTTTAAAGAAAAATTTATTATGGCAATCTATATTTATTATGTATATCGTTTGACTACGGCCTACTTGGATAATCAAGTATATGGACTTGAAAGACTGAGCTATGCAACTGATGGAATTCTAAATATCGACTAATAATGGAATCATTTATACTATGTACTCTTATAAACTTGTCTTTTGAAATAATCTTTATAGTGAACAATTTTATCAAGTTTCAATATCATTTATTATCATAAAATGAATATTTATCTTTTTTATTATGTAGCTCAGTCTTTATATTATAATTTATTTTATTGTTGAATTTATAATATATATATTATGAAAATTTTAATTGATTGAATTAAGTTGCTTCCTCTTATGAACAAATCTACTCTAATGTGCTTTACAATAGCTTTAAATAAGATATCAAAAAATACTATGAGATAATTAATATAATTCTATCTATCTCAGAGTCAATTCTATCAAATGTATATAATATTGGTGCTCACATTGATTATATCACATATGATTAATTTTTTTGATTAATATTTGATTAAATTTTTGTATCTGCTTTTTTAAATTGATTTCTCTATAAAAATTTTAATTGAAAATATACAAAATTTGAATTAAATTTTTATGTTAAAAATGCGAGAATTGAGATTCCCATTAGAAATTGAAATCAGAATTTTTATACTGCTGTTACATGTTCTAAAAAGTATGGATTTAAATGAATGGCCATGAATGTTGCTTCCGTGAAATGAAATTTTATTAGATTAAATTTTTTTAAATTAAATGTAATGTTTTATGTATAAAAAATTGCAAGAAACATTACTTATTTACATATCAGTCTCTTTTCTACGCGTAAAAAAAAAATGATCGAGCTGCACAATATTCAATTTATAATTATTGTCATTATAATAATTTTTGTCAAAAAGAAAAAAATATTATAAAAACGTCAGAAGAAAAATTTTAAAAATATTTTATCAATATGAAGTTAAAATATGGTTTTTTTAATAATAATGTAATATTTTGAAAATCAAAAAAAATGTTATTATGAACATACTTTGTGAATAAAATGTTTAATCATATTATGAAAATAATGTGAAAATATGTAAAAAAAAAAAAAAAGAAAAAAAATATATATATATATATATATAACACATACATGTTTGCACAAATTATGGTATTGATATAATAAGTTATGAAAGTATTATACTTATTTTAAAACGATACTGTTTATCCTATAGATCTAGCTTCAGGATAGATAGATATTTGAGATTTCTTCCTTTTATTGTGCAGTACGATTATTGACAATTTATATTTTCTTTATATTTTTATATTAATTTATTTTTCTATTGATTTACAATTTATTAACTATACATTTATCAAAAATCGCAAATGAATAAAATTAAAAAAAATTTTGAATATACTTTGTTAAACAAAATAATATAAAGTATAAGAATAATTTTATTTTCTAATGTTGCTTGCACATTTGAATATTCTATGATTTAAATATCAAATTACAAAAAAATTTTAAAATATTAATTATAATAGACATTTATTACATTTTATTTGTTAAATTAATATAATATATATTGTGAACTCAACATAAAAGTTCGTTTGACAAAAGATAAGTTTCATTAATTTCATTTTTTTAGTACAGATTCATATAAAAGATTCTATATTTTTATGCAAAAGAATGAGTCTACATAAAATAAAATAATATATAAATCTATACTATGTTAATCAAAATGTAATACTATGTGTTATAATATAATAAATCACTCTATGGTCAAATCATAATATGTTGTATATATTCTTATTCTTCAAATTTATTTATCTTTTCTTGAGCTATAAATTTTATATTACATATTTAAAAATATTTATACATTTATGTTTTTATTCTTTAAAATTGATATAACTTCTAAAATAAACAATTATTTGTAAGATATTTATAAGATAATAAATAAAAAGCATACCAGCTTTATTTCTTTACTTCAATCTTGGAAAGTAGATTGAAAAGTAGTATCAGAAAACATAGGACACCAAAAACCTAAAATTGTTAATGTTTGTAAAATGTTAACATTTATCAAATTTAAGTATATTTTATTTTGCAAATAATATAAAATAAAATATTAAATTACCTTCAGGTGTATTAATTCTTTCATTATATGTAGTTCTATGTCGAGAACACTTATTTTGTCTCATTTTTATTTCTTCCTCAGAAATTCCAAGATTAGTATAATACTAAAGAAAAAGCAATTTTTGATTTTTAATAAAAAATATTTAAATGTTCTGTATCATATATATATAAATATTTTTATATTTAAATTTATATATTATTTTACATATAAATAATATTAACTTACAATTCAATTTTTAATATGCAGCAATAAGAAGAAATAAATTATATTTAACACTACTTCAATCAATCCTTTATATTGTTTTTTTTATATTAAATTCATTATATTAATATTCATATTATATTAAAATTCAAATTATATATCTTACCTTTTCACATTCCCAACAAGTAATACCAATCATTTTTTCTCTTTTTGATTTTTTCTTTGATAATTTATTCTCTTGTTTTTCTTTTTTATTAGGAACTCTTAAAAAAAATATATTAAGTTTAACATAAATATTTCAAAACTTTTTGAATTTACATAAATAATGCTTACATATCAAAACTATCCATAAGATATTTTTTTATACGTGGATATTCTGGTGAATTTTTATTTTCAAATTTATTTTTTTTTAATTCATTTTTATCATAAGATTTTTGTTTAATTTTTTCTCCTAAAAGACAATACGTTTCATCATATATTGAAGAATTGGTATCAAACATTTGATTGATTGATTCTGGATATTTTCTTTTTTCTGGAGTAATATTTTTTTTTATCTCTAATTTTCTAATTTTTTTTATTGGAGTTGATAAATTTTTATTTTCAGAATATCCAATATCTGAAATTGTTTGAAAAAAAGATGGATTTAAAATATTATCATCAATTTTTGATTGTGTAGATGTTTGTACAGATAATAAATTGAGACTAGACTGATTTATTTTTTTATTTGAGGTTTTATTTTTCAATCTTAAACATTTTATTTTTGAACTTAATTCTGTATGTTTTTTGGGACTATTTTGAATTACTTCTTCTTCTATAGATTTATTATAATTTTCTAGTTTTTCTTTTAGTATGTCTTTTTTAGATATAGGTAATGCATGTATTTTTGAAATATTTGAACTTTCATGAGTTGTAGTATTAACAGATTGTGTATCTGGAAGAAACATAAGTTTCGATTGTCTCAATTTTTTACCATTTTGTAATAATGTGGTATCTACATTATATAATGTATTAATTCTTAATTTTTGTGATATTTTATTAGGTATACATTTTATCTCATCATTATTATTTTCATTAATTAAAATTTTATTTTTCTGTGATTTTTCAAATATTGCATCTTCCCTAAGATTATTTCCTGAAATTGTTAATATAGAAATATTTTCTTTTATTGGTATATTTGGATATGTTTCATTTATATCAAAATTTTCTAGAATAAAATTATTATCTGTAATATTGGTCTTTTTAGATTTAGAACGTTTCTTTATAAGTATTGGACTCTGCAATGATTTCTCTTCTGATATTTGTTTCTCAATAAATTTATCATTTATAATACTATCATTTAAACTTGCATCAATATCAGAATTAGAACTGGTACAAACATTGTTGTATAAAGATGTAAATATTTTTTTATTTTCTGATACTTTGTTTGTATTAAGTGCAGTACTAAAATATAAAAAATTAAAATATAAATATATATATATTTTATTAGCAAATATAAAAAATAACATTTATAATATAATTTTTTAGGATTATAAATCAACAATAAAACCAAAACTTACACAGGTTTATTATCATAAATATTTGATTCAAGCAATTGAAATGGAATTTTAAAATCAGCATCTTCACAATGCTTTCGTAGTTTTAAATATTCACTCCATAATTCTGTAAATATAAGATGTCTAATGTTTAAATCAAGTAATTTAACTATAAATTTTATTTATCAAATTTATATTAAAAAAACAATAATACAACATTTAAAACAATAAATAATAAAGTTTTGAAATATATTTTTATTTCATAAAAATTTTATTTTTAAAAAAATTTAATTTTTTTAATTTAGCCGCAAAAAATAATTAATATATATTATTAATTATAATAACATGTAAAAAATTCAATATTAAATAATTTTTATTTTGTAAATATAATTTTTTATAATTATAAAAAGAAATATAAATAAAAAAAATTCAATTATCGATATAAAAACAATATATGATATATACTTACTTTTATATTGTTCGAATGCTTTCCCTAGCATTCCAGCAAAATTCTTCGTAGCATTTCGCGCAATCTCATTGTCTACGAAACAATCAAATTGTAAAACATCTGATAAAGCCATCAGTAAAATAAACGAGGTTAGGTAATCGTTTTTTAGAACAACTCAATACCCTGCCCCTTTTCTCACTTTTTGTTAATTAATTCGTTGTTTTTTTTTTTTATTACGTATATTATTATCACACCGAGTATAGAATCGAATAAATTCAACAAAACAAATAATTTATTATTCATTCCCACAATGTCATACTGCTGATCACTTCACTGAATAATCTACAGCGTGTCGATAGTTTCTTTTTAAATCGCAGCACAAATCGCCATGATATGGTCACATATTGTATACAGCTTGCCGGTATAGAAGCACACTTCCTAACCTCATTTTCGCAGTGTTTTTCTTGGAATCACTTCAATCTGAAACGTTCGTGAAACTTGTGTTAATTTTAATTTTTTTTTATGCTGTATTTATTACGTTCAAAAATAATTTGAGCTTCGAAAGCTATAATTTTATTTTTTTGTAGAAAAAACATTTTACATAATTTCGTAAGTATATCTAACCAAATAAAAATGATTTATTCATAATATCGTTAATTTGTAAATATATATTTATATCAAAATATATTAAAAATTAGTTTCTGCTCTTTCTAGTTTACCTGTCCTAAAAAAAACCTACTATCATGTACTTTTATCTCTTTATTATATCTCGACATTATGTACATTACATCCCGTAAATATTTCTATATTAAATAAGGACTTAACATCGTATATAAAAAAAGGTTGCTTATACAGCAAATAAACATTTCGAACGTATCCAATTTTAATTTTTTAAAATACCTTCATTCTTCTCTTTTTTTTTTCTTTGTTTTTGTTTTTTTTTTCCTTAACGAATTCATTCCATATAACAAAATATCACCTAATATAAATTATTATGTAATAAACGCTATATATTTTAAAAACAAATTATTTTTTTGTTTCAAAAAAGATAAAAGTATCTTTATACATAAATCAAATATCTTGTTTGAATTTTTCATGTATGCACATAAATTAACTGTTTTTTATATAAAAAGAAATTTATGTATGAAGAAATGATAAAATGATAAATATTAATTTAATATAAACTTTAAAGCTCTTATTTCATATGTCGCATAAGTGTGCACTATAAAGAGCATATTGTTATTATTAAAGATACAAGTACTATATTAAGTAACTGGTCACGTATTAATAATACATCCATTATATACAAGTATACACCGAATGTGCACTTACAGTTATGAACAGAGAGTAGTCTATAAACAACTTGGATGCAGTTGTACTTCCATGCCTAGTTAATTTAAAAAATAGCAATTTAGACCTTTTCCAACTTTATACAGAACATAGTTTAGAACGCTGTAAAGAGTTATATATACAAATCATTATGAGCTAAATGCTGATTGAGAGGAAGTTGAGGGTAGGGAAAGGTTTTGTGTTAGGTTGGATATTGGTTTACCTGGGGGTCGGGTGATAACAGGGGAAGGATTGCAAGTTTCCAAACCATAGCGCGACATGAGCGCTAATAATGCACTGCGAACACCAGCTGTTGCCACTTGTGACCATCTTCCAGAACTCATTGCATCATCACCAGCATAAACTGCATGTGCATCAAAGTTTCCTGATTGTGCTGCATTTGTATCTAAAAAATAAAATAAAAAAATAATATATTACAAATATAAAAAAAAAACGCGCATATCTAATAAACTCACCTAAAAGTGGTGGATTTAATACAGAAAGCTGAGATTCTATTAGTCCACTTGATCTTGAATTTGCAGCAAGTCGTAGTTCAGCATGTAATTCTCCTAATAATTGTACTACTTTTGGATCACTCTGTAATTTGAATTGTAATAATTATAATTAATAATTATAGGAGTATAATAATTTTGTATTCTATATAATATTATAATTATATAAAACTTTAAAAATGAAATATTTCAAAAAATATTTCATCATTAATTCAAATATACTCACCTCATTATCTGATCGAAGCGACATAAGATCTTCAACACGAATTGGTTTTCCTTGATTTAATGCATTTGTGAGTAAACTTAATTTTCGAACAAGACTATCTTCCGTGTATAATTCTGACATATGAGAACTAGTATCTCCCTTGGGCCGTGGTGTAACAGGTGGTGGACTAACATAAAAATATGATGGTGATGAGACCATATAAGGTCTAGTATCTCCTTTGGGTCGTGGTGTAACAGGTGGAGGACTAGTGTAATAATATGATGGTGATGAGACCATATAAGGTCTGCTTTGGTTGAACAAATTATCTCCTCCGTAGTGGGATTCCGTACTGAGACGATTTGGATGAGAATTGTAACCTGCTTCCATTTTTAAACGTTTGGAAGATCTGAAATCAAGTCAAAGACATATTATAATAATTATAAAAATAAAAATCAAATGTTTTAATAAATATATCTATTTATCAAAATGTTATATTAAAACAAATTTGTTGAATATAACATATATTTTTTATATTAAAAATAAATAAACAAATTAACGAATATATATTTAATAATAAATTTCTATAAAATCATAAAATATCTTCTATAATAATTTATATTATATAAAAATGGAATAAATATTTCTTAAAATTAAATATATTAATGATATTAATATATTTAAAATAAAATAATATTAATAAAACAATAAATAAAAACTCATATAAATATTATTAAAATGAACAATGATACATGAATATCTTATATTTATAACACTTGTTTCATAATTAATAGAAATCATGCAAAAGACGTTTCATTACGTGCATATTGAATAAAAGCAAAACTAATGAATCAATATTTCATATAGATATACATGCAATTTAATAAGCACAGCATATCAACTTTATTTATATTTTGTAAATTTTATTTTTCACAATTTATTATATATTTATTACTTATATTCATATGTGAAGAAAAATAACAAAATAATTTTATAAAAGATCATATATATAAGGATTGGAATTTGATTATTTAATTCTCACTGCATCCTCAACCTTCTTGCACGAGAATATTAAGCTTTTTTATTTTAGTTATAAAGCAAGCGCATATGTTATATGATACATAAAACCATATCTTATATGAATTAATAAACTGGACACCCTGGGTATAAACATACATTATACAAATTTGGAGAATATTTATTACCTATTTATATTCTTATAAGTGCTATAAAATTTGCCCTTTATCATTCAGCCACAATAACATTACTTCCTGAAACATAATTGTTTTTCTTGTTAGATATTTTGCCAATTTGTATTTATTTATAATTATTTGTTATATTTATATTGTTTAAATATTATGTTGTTTCCTACAAATTCCACAATATAATTTATCATCAATAATATAATATGAATATACTAAATTATATATATCTATATCATATACAGCATTATTATGATTTAATAGAAATATATGTAATCAAATGCATATGTTATATATATATTTATATTGTATAATAAAATAATTGGTTATGTATCAAAATATTTATATATTTATTTATATATTCTACATTCTATTTACATATTTTTATATATATTATTCTTATACTTTGTTATAAATTATATAGTAATTATATATGTACAAAACAAAGAAAAAAAGAAAATATTAATATTTAAGAAATTGATTGTAACATAAATTTGATGATATAATTAATAAATTTTACGTTGTAACATTTAAATATCATTAATAATAAAAAATTCTGTTATAATGTCAGAATATATTAGCTATTAATCTAATAAAAATGGTGATTACAAACATATCTATAACAAGAAATTAAATTATTATACAATAATTTTATATCTTTGATTATTATGATTGGTATATTACTTACTACAGAACTTTTTATATTATTTTGTATTTTTATTTAAAAAGCATCACTTTTTTAATTGTTACAATTGTTTTAAATAAAATAGCTAAAAGTAAAAAAATATATTTAATTTATAATTATTTATACAAGAAAATTATTTTACATATTAATTATTTAATATTTATTTAAATTTATTAAATTTATAAACATTTATTCTATTATTTTAAAAGTACTTTATATGTTATTAATTATTAATTGATGAAAATTATATAAAACTTATAATGAAATATTTTTTATTTGAAAATGAATTGCATGAATCTTTGGATTTTTCTATTATCATATAATGCTGTTCAACATTTATGGAGAAGTGAAATTCTTTATTTTATTTTATCTTTATATGAATAATTAAGATATAATTAAAATAAAAACATTAAACTAACAAATGTATTAAATATCTATGCGAACTTATTGTGGAATAAGTAGAAAAATAACATGTACTATGCATATCATTGAAAAAGTACATAATAATGTATACTGATATTATCATTCATTCCCAAGGTCCCAGTGTTTACTGTCAGATATAACTTTTATAAAGGATTATGGTTACTTAATTTATAAATAAAGATATAGAAACATTGAAAGGGACTAAACAAATTAAATGATAAAATATTTTAATAACATTAGAAATTCATTGTCCATGAAAATATTAGGCAAATGCCTATGGACATATAGTAAATATTTTATATTACAGTAAATCAATAATATTTTACATTGTGACGATAATACATCAGATTGTTCTAAACTCTGAATTTCATTATAAGAATGGCATTAATACAAAATACATGCAAAAACATGAAAATAGTTAACAAATATTAAAAATTGCCATTCGTATATTGAAACTTATGATAACTATCTACAATACAGAATAATTCTAACACAATTAAGAAAATATGATCAATTAAAATATGCCTAATCTATAGATGTGAATGTTCAAATAAATTGAATTAACATAAATAAAATGAAATGTCGATGACGAAGGCTGTGATGTTAATATTTCATGTAATACATTCACATTTTAATCTTGGCTCCTTGTATTCCATTGTCTTCAATCTTCCAACATCTTCTTCTTAGTATCCATTTACATTCCATTAGACCTATTTACACTCCAAGACTTTATAAATATTATAAAGATCATTTATTTGCGCTCATATCCTGTGCTCATTCATTTTATATATCGTTCCATGCGTTTATAGATGTTTTAATTCAATAGTTTAATATGAAAATTAACATACGAAATTTCATTAAATCCCGATTTTTTTATTTACAATCATATACCTATTATATTTTTCTTTTTTTTTTTAAACATTATTTGAAAATGAATGTTTTATATCACTGATACAATCATATTAATAAGATATTAATAATTATATGCATATACATTGAATTATGTAAATGCATATGTTTAACTGCAATAGAAAATTGTACATATATGCATTTTCCTTTTCACAAACATATCATAATGTATGCATATGTATGTTCACATTGATCAGTAAATATGTACATATATGTAATATGTATCTACTTATTAGTCGTAATATTATCAGATATAGAAAATATCTCAATTTTAAAGCTCACATAGTTTTCAAGAACATTCAATTAAATTGAATCACAAACACATTACAAGTCAGAATATTTTCTTTTTACATAAATGCTAATATTCTTTAAATCAAATAATATTTGATATCACTTCAAAAGAACTAAGATAATGTAATATTATGATAATATTTTTTCTACTTATTGAAACATATTATTATAATCATTATTATAATCATATCGCTATAAATTTTGTATTTCTTCCAAATACATACATTCAAAATGTTTTCATGTATTTGAAAAATGAAGTATTAAAAAGTAATCTCTGTAGTAAACCCATGAAAAGAACGTTGTTGTACATTTTCGTGTGTCTATATTCCATTGTTCTGCACTATAGCCATCGTCGTTTGAACGACTGTGAACTAAAATTAACTTATTTTATCCATTATTGAAAGTCACATGCAAACGGACGATGAAAATAAGATACTACAACAATTATGTTTTCATTCTTTAAATAAGACTTCTAACAACGCATTTTGCTAAGAAAATAAATGCCAAGCACAACTGCAGTACACAGCCATCTACGTGTGTAAGCAATTAGTATCTGGTCAGTATTGAATCGCGTCCCAGTTTGTGCGAATATGTCTCTCTACGACTACTCACCCCCCGACATCAGATAGATCTTCAATAGCCTTATGGGGACCTCCTTTATTTGGAAGCGGAAGAAGAGGCATCTTTCCAGCGGAGCTTTCTTGCTGATCTCGTAACTGATGTCTTCGTTTCTTACTCCAAAGCTCATGACAGTCTTGCCAAGTTGGAAGTTGAGGCGCAGGCATTCTAATTTTTTAAAAAATATATATTTTAATAATAGAAAATAGCTAAAATTTTTTAGAAAAATAGTAAAAAATGGTAATAATAATTCCTGTAATTTTAATATTTTTTTCAATTATATTTCTATATAAATATTATTATTGAAAATTATTTTAGTTTTATTTTTTTTCGCATCTCTATATTACATGTAATAAGATAAATAATTCTTTTTGTAAGTATATTTAAATACAATAAAACATACTGCTCGGGTTGAACATTTTTCAGCCAAGCACTTTTAAGCGCATCAGCAGCAGTTATTCGTTTTTCTGGATCTAATTCCAACATTTTATCTAAAAGATCCAAAGCTGGTGCTGGCATAAATGAAAAATCTTCTCGTAAACGTCTTCTATGTGATTTTTTTGGTTTCAAGGTACGCCACAATGGCAGTTTTATCACAGAAGGCCAAACAGCAGGAGTTGGAGTTCCACAAACTCTGGAAATCATCTCCAATTGCATCATTTCTACATTTGCCTAATAAAAATAACAATAATTTATTATTTTTTTCTTTTTTTTTTGACGAAAATAAAATTTGTTATAATTTTCTTACATGAAATAACGGTTTTTTAGAAAATAATTCTCCTAGAATACAACCACAACTCCATACATCTATTGCAGGACCATAACGTTCTTCACCCAACAATAATTCAGGTGGTCTATACCATAAAGTAATCACTTTATTTGTATAAGGTCGCTGTCTATCTTCAGCATTATAAAGCCTCGCAAGTCCAAAGTCGGCTAATTTAACTTCCCCTCTATGAAAATTAAAATCAAATTATAGAAATACCACTTTTTCTTCATTAATTATATATTTTACATACTTGTTATTCATCAGTATATTAGAACATTTGATGTCTCTGTGTAAAAAGTTTTTACTGTGGCAGTAATTTAATCCATCTAATAACTGTTTCATAATGCTTGCATTGTTCATTTCATTAAAATCGACCATTCCAGATTCTAAAAGACCCATTAAATCGTGATCCATGTATTCAAATACAAGATAGAATGAGCCTTTGTCCTATAAAATCGTAACGTATAATATCACTTTTTATATTATATATTTTAATATTACCTTTCTGAAATCCAATACATCTTGTTTATCCGTAACTATTTCTCTCAAGTTCACAATATTTTTATGATTAAGTTGACGTAAGATTTTAATTTCTCGTACTGCTGTAACAGGGAATCCCTCTTTTTCGTTTTCTAGACGAACTTTCTTCAATGCAACAAGTACACCAGCTCGTTTGTCTCGAGCTTTATAAACTTGTCCATAAGTACCCTCTCCTATTTGAGTTATGAATTCAAATACATCAACAGAACGTTCTCCCCAATCTTTACCGCTCGAAGTTGACATAGGAGTATGACAATTTCTAGAACCTCTACGCTTTAAAATTTTTGGTCTTTTTAATTTTGGTTTTGGTGGAACATGTTCAACTTTCGTACGAGGTGGTGTTGCATTTGGATCATCTTCTCCACTTAAATCTTCCGATCCAGGAACAACTATATTAAATTATAATAGAAGAGATATTATTTAATGATAAAATATTAATTAATGACAATAAAATTATATTATTATATCACAAATTTACCTGGTGGCATAGGTAAATCTTTAATACTTTTCTTCTGTGGTGGTTTTGGAGTTGAAGCTGGGAATTTCATTTGTGCCTTACTAGGAGGACTTGGAGATCGACTTGGTGGTGAGTCTATACTTTCTAAATCATTTTGATTAATTCCAGGTGGTAATGGTAATCGTGATAAACTTTTAGTTTTAAATGCCACAATAGGAGGTTTAGGAGGATCTACTGATTTAAGAGGAACTAAATTGTTAGGAGGATTAAATTTAGACATAGCTGTATTTGGTGCTGGAACTGGTATAGGTATAGGTGGTGGTGGAACAGATAAATTAGGCAGAACAGGTACTGGTACAGGAATAGGCACTGGCATAGATACTAAACCTGCTGCATTTGCAGACTCAGATTGTGGTAATGGTGGTGCTTGTAAATTTGTAACAGCTGGAAAACTTGGACTGCTCGTAACAGTCACTGGACAAACATTTGTAGTTGTAGGCGAAGTATATACAATCATTGGAGGATGCTGATTAGTTCCATGTATTACACTTGGTGCATTAACGGTTTGTGTAATTGGTAATGGTGGAGTTTTTCCTGCTATTCCATTATCATCCGACATTGGAACAGGAATATCTACAAGATCAACAGGTTTCATATTTTCACTTGTTGTCTTTAATTGTTCTTTATGATTTATATATTTGTCTTTATTGTCAGTGGAAGGTTTATTTTCGGAAGATGCATTACTAGCATCTTTCTCGTCAGTGCCTTCTATAATTTGAACTTCATCTTGAGTAACAGCCTTTTCCTTAGCTGCTTGTAATTTTTTATATGCTAATTCTCTCATATTTCTATCTTTTACAAGTTCAGCAAACAAACTAGTTTCACTAATCTTTGCTTGTACTCTAAGATTTCTTGCTGTAATACTTGAAGGACTTCTTGCTCTGGATCTATGAGGAGAAGGAGAAGGTATTCTCGAAGGACGTGGACTCTTTGATTTGTGTTTTCTTGCTGATTTATGTGATTTGCTAGGAGAACGAGATTTTTTCGGAGTACGACTTCTTCTTCGTGAACGTGATCTAGATCGTGATTGTACTTTTCGCCATCGTCCGGGACTTCGCGAACGTGAACGAGAAAGAGGTAAATGCAATCTAAAAAAAAAATTAAAAATTAAAAAAATTAATTTTATTTTTGAAAAAAAAATATAATTTTAAATTATAATTTTATATTTTATAAATTATAAATTTTATAAATTTTATATTTTATAAATTATATAATATAATATAATATAATCGTATAATACCTGCTTCCAGTAGGACTTCTAGTTGATCTCGATTTTCTTTTATCTCTTCTATCTTTTTCATGATGTCTATGTCGTCGTTCAGATTCTTCTCGTCGTCTACGTTTACTCGAAGACGGAGAACTAACAGGATCTCTACGACGATGACTTACAGGACTCGGACTAAATTCTCTCCGTCTTGTAGAAGGACTAGGACTGTGCCTGAGTCTATGCACCATTGGACTTGGACTGAAATCTCTTCTTCTCGTTAGGCTATGGTCCCTTCGACGTGATGGTGGGCTTGGACTATGAGGTCTCCTACGACTTGAGCTAATAGTGGGCCCTGGACTAATACTACTACGTCGTGTATGAATACTAGGACTATGCTTCTGTCTTTCAGGAGTATGTTTCATTGTGGACAAACTTGCTTTATTGTTTTCTGGTGTTGTTGTTCTTGGAGGTAATAAAGGAGTATGAGGAGATTCAGTTGGTCTTGGAGGAAGTGGTGGAGGAGTTACATTTCGAGGTTGTCTTGTTATTTCAAGTTCTACATCACTTAAACATCTTTGTTCTTGAGGTGTGGCAGGAGATATTGGTGAAGTACTGTCTTTTAATGGTAAAGGTGGTGATTCTGACCAATTTCCAACTGGTTTTTCATGTTCTGGACTTATAATAATTTCATCTGTAATACGATGTGGACTTAAACTACGAGAATGTCTTTTAGACTTTCGTTTTTTCTTTTTTCCAGAACTAGATGAAGGACTGATGCTTCTCTTTTTTTTCTTTTCTCGTTTATGCTTTTTTTCTTTTCTTCTTGCATATCGTCTAGACTCTTCTTCATATTCAGGTGTTCCACCATGCATTGTTGAAGGTTGTTGCTCATTTGGTGAATAATGTCTGTTAGAATGCCTATGTTGAACTGGTGGAGATGGTGAAAGACTAATAGGAGATGCTCCAAGAGCACGTACTGGGCTTCCTCCATAATAACGTCTTTGTAAAACTGGTTCAGGTACTTCTCCATCTGTATAGCTATTACCTCTACTATCTTCTGATTGAATTTCACCAGCTTCTGGTTCAGATAAATCTTCACTACTCACATCTGAATATTCAACCAAAGGTTTAACAATAGAAGAAGCAACAGTTGGCACATTTTCTATAGATTTATCTCTTGATCTCTTCTTCTTCTTTTTTCCAGAACTTTTGTTTTTTCCATGTCTTCTATGTTTTTTATCAGATGCTTCAAAACCGTGTCGATTTATATCACTGCTAGTACTTCCTCTTCTACGTGATCGAAATCTTCCATTACGTTCAGCTCTTTCAATATCACGGCCGCTAGGCATGTCACCTACTAAAAATGTAAAATTATTGATATGTAAATAGATAACATTTTTACTGATCATTTGACTATTTAAATAATTCTTTTTATAAAAATAAATATATAAATTCAAATATAATAAAATGTATAAGAATGTTTTAAATTTGAAATTTTTATATATTAGACTTCATATAAAAATTATAAAAATATTGAGATAAAACAAAAAATAATTATATTTTTTATATTTAATTTTGTCAAATAAAAAATTTAATTTTATATAAATAATTTTATATAAATATATTTTATATTATATATTTTATATAAATTTATATAAATAAAAAAATACTTCAAACATTTATTTTAATATTAATTTATAATATAGAAATTTGAAAATTATTATATTATTTCTATTCTCAATACTTTCAACTGAATATGGATATTATACACGTACATATGATAATATGAGTGTATGAGAAAGCACACGCATGCACATGCATAGATTAGTCGACGTAACAGTATTTTCGAATATCAAAATTCTACAATATATTTAATAGAAAATAGTAAATTTTAATAAATTATCCTATTTTTAAAATAAAAATAAAAATCTACCAAATATAAACTTATGACTCGTTCGTTCGAAGAATATTTTGCCAAATAGAATTTTTTGGCCGAGTTAGCATAGCCGCCATTGTTAACGACTGGGTGGCAAGGGAGTTGCCCACTTTTCATAAAAGAAAATTAGTTATCATTTTTTACAGAATTATAAGTCAATGAATAATATCAATACTCACGTGCAATATAAATCTTGTGATATCACGCTAAATGTTGAGTTTCTTCGCATCGAGCTGATCCAACGTAGCGATGGATGTAATGGTTACGTTCGTTGCTCAGTAAACAGTTTTAACACATATTTCGTAGGCCACGAGTAAAATTTGATAAAGATTAATAGCTATCGTAACAATTAAATGTTCAGGCAATCATATTTTTATAGTTTTACTAGCCGATGCATCATATCTCATGAATTTTCTTTGGATTGTATTTGGCTTTCTCATAAAGGTAGCTCAAGTAAGTAGAAGCCATTAACCATTAGCACGTCATTATTGTCTGACGTAACAAGCGATAAGTGCTGCACCCTTGCGACTAAATATGAAGTAGATAAAAATGCGGATAATCTTCAATATTATTATACTTGATACAATTGGTTGAACTAAATTTATTTATTATGCTTATATATAAATATAAATGTATTCGTTATTAAATTTTTACATAAAAATAGCAAATATAAATAAAATATATATTTCTATATATTTTAAAGATTTTAAATACTTTCAAATTATAAAATTTTAAATTCAAATATTTTGCTATATATTTTATATATATATACATGAAACTAATATTACATTTTTATTACTGTTTAGATAAACTATTGTTATATAAATAATATAACATAACATTTACGAGCATTATAATCATAAAATATAAAATATTTATTTTTTATATATTTATATATATTTTAAATACATAATAAAATAAAGTATTTTTTGGATATAATTTTATTTTAGTAATTTTATAATTATATTAATTTATATTAAAATTTATTAAATACATGAAAGATCAGCATTATGTACATAATCGACAAAGCGCTCTCTATTGTAAAAGATATATGACATATATATATATATATATATATATGTTTGAAATAAATTTTTGTCTTATGGTTGATAGTAACTTACTATTACAAAAAGATATCAAGCATCAAAGGATAAGTTTGTAAATAAAAATAAATTTATATTTTTATTGAAATTTAACTTTCGTTAAAAAATTAGGATATGGGTGAACGATATAATATTCATAGTCAGTTAGAACATTTGCAATCGAAGTATATTGGCACAGGCCATGCAGACACAACTAAATTTGAATGGCTTGTAAATCAACATCGTGATTCTTGCAGTTCTTATATGGGTCATTATGATCTGCTAAATTTTTTCGCTATCGCAGAAAATGAAGCAAAAGCTCGTGTCCGGTTTAATCTCATGGAAAAAATGTTACAACCTTGCGGTCCACCACCAGAAAAACCAGAAGATTAAATATTTCAATGAACAACGTGTTTATTCGTACATATTGTAGAAATAATGCATTATTGAAAATTTTTAATTATTTTCATATAAATTGACAATTTTTTTTTATTTCTACATTATATAAATAAAGATTGATTTAATAAAATTATATGTTGAAGTTATTATTTTTATGTCTGCAGGAAAATAAATTATTTAGTAAAATTAGTATAATATTATAAAATTTATAAGAATAAACCATAACACGATATATGAACTTTTATTTCAATAAAAGAAAAATAACATTTATTAAAAAGTATATAAATTATAAATTAAATTATCATACAAATTTTGTTATATGATTTGTAATATAAAAGAAGTGCAAAATTCTACAAAATGCCTATTCCATGTTCAAGAAAGTGTGGAAAAGATGCTATTCTTAAAGTAAGTTATAAATTTTAAGATCTTAAGATTAATTAAAATTTTAAAATGCTATATATTTCAAAAAAATATAAAAGAAAAATAATATATAATATAATATATCTTTAATATTCCATAATAAATAATATATATCTTAAAATAATATCTTTAATTATAGAGACCTAAAACTGGTCATGCCTTATGTAAAGAATGTTTTTTCTTTGCATTTGAAAGTGAAATTCACAATACAATCATAAAGGGCAAATTATTCAAATCTGGTGACAAAGTTGCTATTGGAGCATCAGGGGGAAAAGATTCTACAGTACTTGCATATGTTTTGAAAACTTTAAATAATAAATATCAATATGGAATTGATCTTTTTCTTTTATCTATTGACGAAGGAATAACTGGTATTGTGTAATATATTATATTATAATATATTATAACATATTAATAATTTAATATTAATAACATATATTATAATTTAAATATTTTAGAATCTTTTTTTAATGAAATCTATTCTATCTATATTCTAGGATATAGGGATGATAGTTTAAAAACTGTTCAACAGAATAAAAATGACTATGGACTTCCATTAAAAATATTATCCTATAAAGAATTATATGGATGGACAATGGATGAAATTGTAGCAGAAGTATATATAATAATTTTATATTTATTGTTAAATTTATTTATAGATCTTTAATATTTATTTCATTTTAGATTGGCAAAAAAAATAATTGTACATTTTGTGGTGTATTTCGAAGACAAGCATTAGATCGAGGTGCAGCCCTCTTAGGAGTAGATTGTATTGCAACAGGTCATAATGCTGATGACATTGCAGAAACAGTTTTAATGAATATCTTAAGAGGTGATATAGCAAGATTACAAAGATGTACTTCAATTATTACTGTAAGTTTAGTCTTTTTCAATATATTTTTTGTAAAAAAAAAATTATATTTTATATATATATATTATTTTAATATTGTAATTATATAATAATAATAATTAATAATAATAATTAATATAATAATTAATATTTTTTCTTATAATATAGGCAGGGGCAGATTGTATAAGACGATGTAAACCTCTTAAATATGCATATGAAAAAGAGATTGTTATGTATGCTTATTTTAAACGATTAGTATACTTTTCAACAGAATGTATATTTGCACCAAATGCATATAGAGGACATGCAAGAACATTTCTCAAAGATTTAGAGAAAGTTAGACCTTCTTCTATATTCGATATTATTCATTCTGGTAAAAAAGATAATAATTCTTATATGTTCTTATAACTTATACATTATTTCATAATTATATAATATGTGTATATGTAATATACACATATATATAATATATATATATTATATATATAATTATATAATCAATATATATTCTTTTGTAGGAGAAACATTGCAAATAAAAGAAAGTATCAAATTGCCGGAACGAAGAAATTGTTCTCGTTGCGGATTTGTATCTAGCCAAGAAATTTGTAAAGCTTGTATAATGTTAGAAGGTTTAAATAGAGGACTTCCAAAACTTGGAATTGGAAAATCTACCAAAGTTAAAAAAGTAATAGATTCTGTTACAAATAAATCTGAAAATAATGACAAAATTAAACTAAAAAATTTAGAATTTTGATTTCTTATGTATTCAAATATATATGTATAAAAATCATAGATTTATTAATTTGTAGAAAACAATTTCAATTAAAATCGTATTGCTTTCAATCATTTTTAATGATTATTTTATTGTTCAAAAGAACATTTCAGTTTTTCATTAATGTTTTTAGTCATTTCATATTTATTTATTTATTTTTACAATCTCAGAAACAATAATTTTTATAAAGTAATAAGGAGTAATTAAAAAAAAAAATTATCTTTATGATGTTAGATAATATATGCTGCAGCTTTTTGTGAAATTGGTGCTCTGCAAACTGGACAATCACTAGTAATATCTTCAGAACAGTCTTCGCATAAACAGACATGTCCACAAGGAAGAAGAATAATCTCACGAGGATTTGTGCGACAAACAACGCACAATTGATCTTCCCTGAGATCGGTATCTCTTACTCTTTGTCGTCTTTCTTTGCGAGATTCAGCTAGAGATTGTCTTAGTTCTTCTGCTAATCTTTGTTCTGTTCTATCTTTCCAATAACGTCGAAGAACTATTCCACCAATCAACATTCCAATCGCACCAAACATTAAACATAGTAATCTAAATCATAAAATATTGTTTCAGAATTATATATATATAAATTATATAAAATAACTAACCTGTATGTTCGTCTACGTTCATCCAATTTTCGAAGTAAGGAACTAATTGACATGCTTGTTAAATAAAATGGTGTACCATCCAATGGGGGTTGTAATGTAAGAGTTTTAGAATTTGTTCTTGCTAACTCACCTATACCTGTAATAACTGCACCTTCGCGAAGTAATTCTTCTGTGGATTGTAAACCACGTTGACGCACACCTAAAATTAATGATAGATTATAATTTTTATAAACCATATCAAAATAAAACTTAAAATAGTTATTTCTTACCTGTAAAGAAACCCCATAAATGATCTGCAAAAGATGGTATAATTGGTTCAAAAGTATTAGATACAACATCCAGATCCAAAATATCTGCTGATAATGGTTCTAATATTTCTATAGAACAACCTCCATGTTGCAAAGAAAATGGAACAGTATTATATACTTTATGAACAGTACGTTCTTGATCTGACCTATATACAAAGAGAAATTTATTAATATATATATATATTTATAATATATAATTATATATATTTTAGAAAATATTTTAAAGAAAGATTACCAAAAGCCAGCAGTAGTTCTAGCTACAACATGTTCTTTGATTTTAAGTTTTTGTACAACACCAGTTAATTTTTTATTATTGATGCTATTCAATGGCTTTCCTAAGGGTTTTACAATACCCCTAATAGCTATGTAATCTATCTTATTATTAGAACTTTTATCAACCAGCTCTCCCAATTGTGGGCCAATTTCATGAAATTCTGCACCCTGTGAAGAAACTAAACATTTTGAGGTATTTTTAAACATTATATGTGTCTCTATATTTAATATTAAAATAACATTTAAATAACTATTACTTTAATATGTATTATATTTTGCGTATAAAAAAAGGTTAGGTACAAGATTATTTATTGAAAATTATATAAATAAATTTTATAATAATATATAATTTTACCTTGACTGCTGTAATTGCATTTTTGCAATGAAAGTATTGTTTCAAACAAACACCAAAAATTATACTGTCAATTCCAAGCGCTATTACTTCACCTAAATAATCCATGACTAGGTTATGTTTTTAAAGCTCCAAGTTAAAATATTCTCCATTTTTACTATTTTTATCTATTTCTTATTTAGCCCGTATGATTTCATTTTAACAAAATATTTGAAAATTTAAAATATATAATTTTTATTGAATATTTAAAAATAAAGATGTACATATAACAATTGCTTGATATAAGAGGCAGTTGCATATATTGTGTTGTCAAGACTGTTGACCACGTGATATAATTGCAATTAAATTTTTACCGCTATGTTGGTGAACGTGTATACGTCTTTAAACTGTTTTTTGATATTCGTATACTAAAATTTTATTTTTTCAATTTTTTTTTTATATAAATAATTTATGATACTTTAAAAATTGAAACAAATTATCAAAAAGGATGCAACCAAATCAGGTATAATTTTCTCATTTAACAAAATGAATTTTCAAATATTATTTTTCTTGATCACATATAAATTTCTTCCTTTCATTCAATTTAAATTTCATTATTACTTTTACACTTTATATATTCCATTTTATAAATTTATAAAGTTGCATAAAAAAGAACAAATATTGTAAATTATGAGATTTAAAAATAGATAACCTCCGAAGAAGTTATCGTTGCCGCTTACATACCGAACGAGATTGAAATCGAAGAGAAAAATTGAAACACGTATAGTATAAATTCGAGAAAAGAAATTTTATTGGTAACATAGAGATGTTTGAATACGTATAAATAGTATGTATAAAAGTATAAAAAATAAATAGCGATGGCATTGCGATTTTGCAGGCCTGAATGAGAGCGAATACATTATAATGTGTTCCAATCGTTATTCGGAACGCGATTACGAGTTTAATGATAACATTAGTAATGACAATGATAATAATAATAATTGACATTGTACTTAATCTTACTTTATGATAAATTTCTCAAACATTCTTCCACACATTCTTACACAAATTCTTTGTCGTTTTTTTATTTGAATAATAATCGACCGTTTAAAATTAAATGATAATGATCAATACAACATTATCAATATACATGATAAATAAAACTAGATTTCATAATATATTTTTTTATATCACATAATATCTTATTTTTTCTTTTCGAGTATTTTTCACATTTTATGTTTAAATTTATAATATTTAATATATCATTTAATACCCTTTTTATCTACTTTTTTTATCACCCTTTAAATCAAATATTTTGAATATTATTTTTGTTTTTTTATAACATTAAAAATAAAAACTTTTTCCCCTAAAAAAAATATATTTTTTCACTAATAATATAAATTCATACCGAATCGCATTCATTTAAAAAGAAAAATGTATTAGTCATTTATTTTTCACTCATAAAATAGATGATGAATTGTTTAAATAAATTGTGCATGTATTTACTTAAATGTAAAGCAATACTATTTATATCGAACACACAGTATCTTTTTTTTGATAATTTCATTTATGAATTTAAATAACAAGTGGGACGTGCTTTTAACACAAAAATGCGAATATTCTTAAAAAATATTCAACATTTTATCTTCTATTTAAGAGTAATCAAAAAAAAAAAAAATGATCATAGTCGCACGGATGTTAAATATCATATAATATAAGAATCGTTTTTATATCGAGACATTATCGCATTAATGCTTCACAAACTACTTTCGTGATTCTTTTCAGTTAAATTCCTTTTATGGCAGTCAATTCGTAACCTATATATAATCATCTGCAATTGTCGAATTTAGAATGATCGCAATTGACCTCAATATAGTGTAATAATAATATTAGAGATTATTCGAACTTCTTTGCACATATGTCTCATTAAATCGTTCAGGATACAAGAAGCGTTACATTCACGCCCTCTTATGCAATATCTATATAATCCAAAAAAAGAGTAAATTATTATTGAAAAAAGCGATAAAAGAAATAGAGAATTATATATAATATTATAAATAAATAAATATCTGTAATTAGCTCTAATTAAAAATACAAAATATGCTTGAAATTAAATATTTCAATGAATAATGATAAATTCTTTACTTTCAGAAAAGACATTCATTCTCTTTGAAATTACTTAAACAATTAGTAAAAAAATTTAAGGATCTTCTTCTAATTAGTTGAGAGTTGAATTAAATTTTATAAGTCATAAATTATCATTGTTAATAAATTTTTTTGCACAATAATAATAAATTTGATAATAAAATGAATGAAGTTTTATAAACAAATCTTACAAATTACAAGTTAATCGTCTTTATTGATGTAAAATTGTAAAAATTGTGCAATCATTGGTCAATTCAATTAATATTATTTTCCAATAGATTATGCAAAAGATCCCTGAATTTTATCGACACTCTTATTTATTTATTTATTATTATTATTATTATTATTACTACTACTACTACTATTACTACTACTATTACTACTACTACTACTACTACTATTACTACTACTACTACTACTACTACTACTACTATTACTATTACTACTACTACTACTACTACTACTACTACTACTATTACTAGTACTACTACTACTATTATTATTATTGTTGTTGTTGTCGTCATCCTTTTTCTTTTTCTTCTTCTTCTTCTTCTTCTTCTTATTATTATTATTATTATATCGTGCTAAGACTTGTAAGAATAATTAAATCATATAATTCGATGATTTGGAAATAAAAAAAAAGGATCAAATGTTTTGATTTAATTCCAAAAACATAAAATGCTTCGAATTATTAATCTTTCAATTATCTCTAGCACGCTCGTTAAATACCTGTTTAATTGGATCAATATAGAAGTTCGATAATCCATTTTTTTTTTGCAATTGCAATTTCGAATTATATATAAAAATTATATAAGAAAAATCAAATTCTAAGAATGCGAATAAAACTTTCAATTCTGAATTTTGTACATTGGTTTTGTAAAGTTTTATTTTTTTTTTTTAAATAGCATCATATTAATATTTTTTTAAAGTAGCGTAAGATTAATCTTAAAAAATAACGGTATACGAAAATATGGCAGTTTTTTTGTTCTCTCAACTTGCTACGACAAGTCACAAGACTTGTTACGACGAGTCGTGAACTCAAAAACTAGCGTAAAAAAGTTAATAAAGGATTAGAATGATTTCGAATCATTCATCTAATCAGGCAGTGATCGGATAAATAATTCGTTTAATTAAACACTTGCGACTGATGCTAAATCATTTGCTCATTTATCGAATGAAATCGAGCTCGAATACACATTATGTTCATATTTCGTTGATTTTCCATTCAGTTTCTTAAAAAAAATATGAAAAAAAAGTTGCTCGCTTAATATCCGTGCAACGGATTCATTTTCTCAAAAAGCACGTCTTAATTTCATTCTAGTTTTAATTTCAGTTCGTTTTACGAACATCATCACAGAGAACATTGCTTCATTGATTCGATCTAGTCCGAGTGTGTATGATGAAATTTCTTATTGCCTTTTTTTTTTTTTTTTTCTTTTACCTTCCTTCTCAATTGATATTTTTAAATTCTAGAAATATTTATAACCGGCCTTTCCATTTCTTTTCTTCATTCATTGTTACACAGAAATATAACGTCTCTTTAAATATTCGGTAACAATATTTCGAAATCTTTTTAACAGTTCGGAATTTTTGGTGTCCATCAGTCATCATAGAAAGATTCGAAGCTTCTCGCGTTTCTTCGTTTCATAAATATCCTTCCAACCTTTCAAATTCCTTATCCTGCTATTAATAATCTTCGTGAAATATTATTTGTTCTTTCAACGACGAACAAAAATCTTCTCTATCATTTCGTAATATTCAAATTTATATATATACATACATCGCGATACTTATGTGTATCAAGTTCACGATATTCAAAAGTATCTTCAATATTCAAACGAATAATTTATCAAGCTCGTTCTTCGTCCTTTCTCGATCTCGTTTTCAACGGATATTGTTCATAGATCGGCGAACGATTGTCAAAAATTCTCCCGATTTAAAGGAATATGCATATATATCACCGAGAAAGCTTTAATAAATTCTTCAAAAGCGATATATCGTCCTTCTTCTCGTATTATTGCGTCCACTGATGGACCAACAAACGATTGTCAATGGATGTCGACGCGGTGTCGTTTCCATTTCAATTCGACTGATATCCTCCGTTCGAGGGTCTCTTCGAGGAAAATTTAGGCTGGTGCCTGTACCACAGGTCTATGAAGTGGCACTGATATCACATATATGTCTACCTTCTCCCCAGAAGTCTTGTCCGTTATCTCGCCATAGTTCACAGAATCGTACGAGGGTGGCGCGAACAAATGATAAGGTGGGGGTGGTGTTTCGGTTACTACCGGTCCGTTGATCACGTCGTTTCGTTGAGAATAAGGGACCGATAGTGACCTTCCACCACGACGACAGCACCATTCCGAACAACTGACGATGAGGAAAAAAGCGACGAGGCCACCGAATGAACCGATGTACCAGACGATCGACCAGGGATCCAGTGGATTTTGATCGTCCTCCTCGTCTGAAACATAAATAAATCCGCCTGTGAAAAAAAAAAAAGAAAGGGATATGTTAATAAGGATATCTACGATAATAAACTTTGATGATTTTTGACATTTCGTTTTTTCATGCCATTTTGTAATATAATAATTTCGTAATGAAGAGATAAGAAAATATTTTTTCAACAAAAATTCAAACGCAGAAAGAAAATATATTACTTACACATCGATAGAAAATTTCTTTAAGAAATCTTTCGAAATAAAATACGATTCAAGATAATAATCCCAAATTTATGTGTATAGGAGAATCTAAAGTAATAGATTACAGTACAGATATGTATATATATATGTATAAAGTAGGGAGAAGCAATTATTGGTTTACTCTGCTGACGTCTTTCGTTACAGTACCATCTGGAGAATTAGTTCAGTGGCAAATTTCTTGAAAATTTACGGTAAATCAATGCTGCAATTGATTTATCTCAATTACTAACTGATTGCAGGTAAGCTCTTATGGAAATTACATTTGACGATGCACGATCGAGCAATCAGTTTCAATCATTAATCATCTCGATTAAAAGCTGCAAGATATAAATTGGAATAGTGCACGAAATGGAGAAATTAAACGATGTCCGTATTAAAATCTGATGTCTCTTTCTATGAAAAATTATCTTTTTCTTTGTCTTAAAAAAAAAAAAAAAGAAATATCGTATCTATGAAGGGATAAATTTTCGAAAAAAAAAAATATATATATATAAATTTTGTTACAAGTGATATTTTGTAAAAGATTTTGCTACGATAATGGAATACAAATAAGACACGGAAATTTTTCGAGACATCATCAATCGCGTCTAGAATCCACGAACGAATCGTCGTGCGTGACATTAGCGATTCTGATAATAGAACGATTACGTTGCGTGAATTTGTGCGTGAATTCATGATGTTGAATACGTGACATATATTTAGATATATTTTACTTTAATACTTTTTTTTATTGTAATTAATTATTTCAATAATGAAAATGGAAACTTGGAGTTAAATTATAATATTAATTAAATTTTATAATATATAATTAATGATCAATGATCAATAATTAAAAAATAAAATAAGTAAAAAAAAAATAAAATAGACGATTAAAAATTAAATTTAGACGGAAATTAATATAATTTTGAATTAATTTTATGATTAGACTATGAGAATTAAAAATTGAAAAATTCGTGTCAATCACATTCGATTACTTTTTACGACAGGGTTAAATAATAATTTGATTTATAATGGGTTAATCGAGATCGATAAAGATAAATGATCGCTTACCAGAAGGTGTCTCCTTTCCTTCTTGCAGACTTTCTTCTTTCTCATTCGATTCGGATTCAAATTCGAACACATAAACCGTTTGTTCGTCGTCATGATTATTGCTCGTCGAATCAACTGGGTGTTGGTTGTTATTAACTTTATGAATCACCTCGTAACTCTCCAATCGTCGCTGCACGCCAGTGACATCGTAACTCGACGCTCCGTGAACTGCAATAAGAACACACATACATATTTATATACATATTTAACAAATGCATATATTCGAGGACATGCAGAAAGAGGTTAACAATTGGAAAATTAAAACTAACTGTTGAAACTGTCGCGAACGCCTTCGTGATATATAGCACGAAACAATTGGCGAATAAGCATTCAAGGATCTACTTAGGCAGTCATAATAATAAATTTCGATTAATTTAATTTTCTTAATAAATTTTGAAAAGTTTGATATCATTGTTTAATTAAACAAGATTATACTTGAAATATCGCACTTTATATATAAAAATCACTCGAAAGAAGAAAAACAAATAAATAAAACACTTTGAAGAATTTATTTGAAGAAAAGATAAAAATAATTTGGAAGAATTGTTTGAAAAAGAATTGATAAATAAATGAAAAAGTTTGGAAGATAAAAGGAGATTAATAGGTGATTAACCGGTTTTATCTTATGACAAAGATTTCACGTGTCGCACGTCAGTAGGGGGCAATATATCGTTCAAGAGACGAATGTTGCCTCGACGGCGCCAGATTTGTTCCAATTCAGTGAAAAACACGTTTCCTCTATCTTGTCATCTGCAAACATTTTCTAAGTTCGCGGGATTAAATATGATTCAAGATCATGGATTCACGTGACCAAAATTTTCGAGTATTTTAATAAATGTTTGACACATTTTCATCTATTGTCATTTTTCATCTATTCGCTGCTATATTCGCCCATTTTCGATATTATATTTTCTATGTATTTCGTCAGTTAATTGGATTTAACGATCGAAAGATGGATAAAATGACGATTAATGTGGTTGGAAATTTCATCACCTCTTTTATTTTTTCTTTTTATGATTTATAATGAATAAAAAATATTTTTAAAAAATATAATTTTGCATTCTAATTATTTGCACATATATATATATATGTATATCGATGTTATGTATCGACCAATAATATTAATTATTCTTATCGCGAAATGTCTGAATACGTGTATACGTGCCAAAAAAGAATTGAAAATTTTTTTTTCTTTTGATAATTTCATATCTACAATCGCATATTAATATATGTGTACATTCAAATTTTGGCGATAATGAAATTTACTAATATCATACTTTGTTCTAGTTATCCTTCCTTATCCCTAGTTATCTCTAATAGTAAAATAACGATGATGTATTAAATTTTACTTTTTCAATACTATAAGAAATTCTATTTATTTTTAATAAATTTTCTTAGTTTTAATTTTTTTATTCTTAAAAGTATAAAGTTTGTATAAATCAACTGTGTTTTTATTATATATGGTTTTATGGAAGTATATAGACCATCTAAAAAAAAAAAAAAACTTGATATTGCGATGATTAATTTTCTATTCGAGCATACGCTCGAAAAAGATCGGAAAAATTATCAAGAAACGGAGAAAGAAAAAGGTTTTCCGTTTTGTAAGAAAATTCGCGTCTATCCTAACATGTTTACTTATTAATCAATTGTCACGTTGTTTCATCAGATTTGTCGTTATTTCACGATAAACGTGCTATTAAACGTGTTGAGTAGATGATTCAAATCCAACATTGTCAATGTTCTGATGAAAACGGCTTGAACGATATCGATTCGGAGACCTATTTTAAAATTATCGTATGCTTCATAAGTTCTACGTATTAGAATACACCTATTGTAGTATCGTGACTTTGATTTTTTAGAGTACGCAATTAAAACAATGAAATCACGATTCCAATATAATTCTTTAATCAGTTTGTAATGGGTTATTTTACATTATTGTAGTTTATGAGATATAGAGACATGGAAGTTAAATAGTTTCATGTTTATTTTTAATTTTTGTTGTATCAATGAATGCTTATATGCATTAATAAAAGTTTATTCTTTTGGCCTATGAATATATAACAAGAAATGTTAATTTACTATGTATATATATGTTTATTATAATGCTATAAATATTTTAAACATCGGTGAATTATATATCGTCTAATAAATCTTAGAATAAATGAAAGAAGACACAGCAAAGACAGAAATGATAAAAATGATTTTATATTCTTTTTTCATAGTCATAATGTCAAAAAAAAAAAAAAAAACAAAATTCAACGATGTCATTTTTATTCAATGATCTTTTAGAATCATACGAAAAGTACATTTGAATGATATTAAATTGACTGAAAAGGAAACGTGAGAAATAAAATTTCATTAATGTAATGTACGTAATGTAAAAAAAAAAAAAAAAAAAAAAAAACAAAACTCGTTTCTCATTCTTATCCGTATACCATAAAGATAGATGGAATCGAAAAATGGTGGAAGTGATCAAACACAATCAGAGCTCTCTTTTATTCTCGAACATTCTTTTTGCTTTATTTATTCGCGATCTTTACAAAGAGATTAAAAAAAAACCAGTATCCAGGTCATGAACGTGCCATATTTTATATCATCGATGTTCGTGTATGCCTTTTAAGAGAAAGAAAGAAAAAAGGATTCAATCCAGAAAAAATTAAATATATAATAATACCGAAAGAAAAAAGAAAAAAAAGGGAGGAAAAAAAAAAAAGAAAAGAAAAGATAAAAAGGAAAAAAATCGGATCATTCAAGGAGAAGTCAAGATTGTATATACGAGATGTTCAATTTGCCTCGCCGTACATTGGAGACGATGCCGAGTCCTCGCCAATTCCTCGTCAAGCCATCTCCTGTAATCGTATTTCCGAAGGTCAACGGTGATTAAGACGGTGTATAAAGTAAGTAACTACGTGAAACTCTGGTGAATCGTTTCACGTTAAGTGAAGAAAAAGACTGTATAAGCGATATTCCGCGTAAAACGTGAACGTTTCGTGGATCACGTACGCCTTTTTCTCTCGAAGGGAATGAAACAGCCTGAATATGGAAAATCCACGGGCCGTTGTGCTTTTCTGCGCTCGCATCGACGTTGGCACAATGAAAGTTACATAAGCTCCACCTTTGTCTGTCACGAGGAGAAAGAAAAATCGAATGGATCCTATTTTCATCGGTCGGAGTTTTTGCCCGTCATCGCTCGCTTTCACTTTTACAATTAGGTCATCCCATTAAACTCGTAAAATATGCAACGCGACATTTAAAGATAAAGATTCTCTTTCTAGAGAAATTTTGATCGATCAATTTGCGATTCTTTTTCTCTTGATTAAAGTAAGTAAAAAAAAATGGATCATGATTCATGATAATATAGATGATAAATCATTGAAGAAATTTTTACAACGCACATCGTGACGTTTTTTTCCGGATCATTTAGAAAGCTAACAAGTTATGTTTACTCGTGTCCAAATATTTCAATAGAAGAAAGAATAATTATATATGATTCATCTGATGCGGGGGAAAAAAAAGTGGAATTTTTTTGGACACTTTTACGATCAAGATGTTTGAAATGAGATACTGCCGGTTGGAGAAACAATCGTGACACGATAATTCCGATGATTCGCGGTTTACTCGGTGCACACAATTTAGATAATTGACCTGTGCTTGCTTGTGCTTATCCTGCTCGGATAATTGCAAATGTAATTAATGCAATGATGGTGTTAAGCCATTGAACGCGATATTACGCGCTAATTCGCTCCATGTTAACATCTGTGTTAACCACAAATGAGTTTTGAATTTGAAATTGAATTGAAGAGATCGAGTTGATTTCGAATTTTATTTAAAACTTATTTAATAACAAAGATATTTAAAAATATATTATAAATTTTTATTATTTATTTAAAGATACTCGTATTCTTTTCATTAAGTGATGAAACGAAAATCAAATCGAAAAAAAAAATAAATAAATAAATAAAAAGACAAAAAAGAAAAACAGAAATTGCACATCAATATTTTCCTATTTCTCTTATCTCGTATTTGAGCCAGACTGTATATCATAACGAATGTTTTCGTGAAAGAATGCAACAGGAAGACAAGAGGCTTATTGTAAAATATAATTTATAATTTAAAATGAAAATAAGAGGGAAGCCAGTAGGAGGGAATACAGTAACGATATTCACGAATTATACGCGTTCGTTCGCACAAATTGGCATTCAATTTACTTCAAGAAGATGCTAACAAGTGGCCCATTATGCGATATCGTATCTTTTTTACGACGATATTCAATGTCGTAATAAAATTTTTAATAATTAACCTTCTATAACACTATTGACCAATCCTTTATAATTAATTGCAACGCGTGACTCAAAAATCATTGCGATAAGAATTCTTAATAAAACTTTCAACATTTATTTATTGAAAATAATATTAATCACAATATGACATTATAAACAAGGTTATAATAATAAGATAATAATATAAAAATAATATCTAATAACCTGATTCAAAATACTCCCTAATAATTGGCACAGAAAATGTAAAAGTTCGTCGTGACTGAAACACTTCTCCCATTTCATTTATACAATATTCTATCACTTTAAAACAAGCCCCGACCCACTTTATAATGCGTTTGTTTCATAGTTGTTAAGAAATAGCACGACGCTTATCCTTATTACTCTGTTCTATCTCGTTGATAAACTTTTCACCAAAAAGTTCTCGAAGAAAGTTTAGGCCGGAAGTGTGCTTAAAGTCTCCTCATTCCGGCGTACTCGTGAAATAAGTAAGTACGTGGCGTTACAGGCCTGTTTTGTTGTGCCAAAAACTTTTTCCTTCGTCACGAGAAAACGTTAGATAAGCACTTATATACGTTTTATAGTTTGCAATCTGATCAAAAGTATAGTTTTAACGAAATTTTTTAAAATTGAAAAATCTAGAAAGGAGATTAGAACCAAGAATAAAAAGCGGAGAGGATTTGTCAAAGATATTGAGATCTTATTGAAATAAATAATAAGCAAAAATTCTCTACGAAAATTTCCATAAAAATACGACTTCAACTAAAAATATTAATCGCATGCAATGCCGTTGAACGTCATAAATCATAAGTCGAGAATTTTCTCGTCTAATTTTAAGTTCTCAATTTACATTTCTTTAACTATATTGATAAAGATATCAATTTTGCATAAATATTTACGGTCGATTTATCAATAATGACAATTTGATCAATTCGTGACAATGTATTAAACTTTATAATTCCGATAATCAGCCTTTAATGTCTGTAATGTTTGATATGCCTCGTAATCGGACCGTATAGAGAGACTGCTCTATTGAACAAAGAGTTAATTATGGAGGATGGAAAAAAATCCACGTTACATTCATGTAATCAATTACTTCACTCGTTTTTCTAGACACGGACAAACCTACTTGCGTTTCTTCGCAATGATATATGTATTATATACGTATCGTGGTATAAAAGTTGTGCAATATACTTACTGTTGAGTCCTTCTCGTTGATTCCGCTTGTAAAAAGCAGTTCTTCATTGTACTATTCGTAGACGATTTGCGAATCGGTCATATATGCCCGTATACGCGCGGTTAATCATCCAAGCTACGTTTTACTATGCGTGATCGCGTCATCCGATAAAATTTCATTCGCCTAGTAACAAACAGTGGTCACGTTCGAGAATCTCGGCTCGTTCGAGATTTCCGTGATTTTTATATCAATTTATATTAATTGTACTAGTTGTTTTTTTCTCAATTTTGTTTTTTTTTTCTCTCTCTTTTTTTCATCTCCTTCTTTGAATCGATTGCAACATTTTTCTTTCGAAAATAATTTTATCTATACGAATGAAATTAAAAATAATAATATATAGACGACTTTTTCGTTTTCATTTAGGAGAAAATAATACGAACGTTTTCAATAATAGTAGTAATATTTAGAGTTTTAATGTTTGAGAGAATACGTAAATTATGTTATTTAAGTTTAATTTTACTCGTTATTTTCTAAAGATATTGTCACTTTTATAACTTTTTTTTTTTTGCATATTTCACAATTAATTATGAATAAAAATAATAAAAATTTAGACAAAATAATATCTTATATGTAATTTTATATATATATCTGTGCAAAATAAATTCTACGTATGACAAGGTCATTGATCTAATCATTCGTTAAAAAGCAATTAAATCGGTAAAATAAACAAGTGACGCAATGTTTCAATTTACACTCTTCGATCTTTGCTCTTCGAGAAACCTTACAAGTTTTTTTCTCTCATTTAACATTCTTGAATAATCAATTTGTCGTTTTAAGAACACAAATATTATATTTTCTTCTTATCGACTTAAAATTTTATTATATAATTAAAAATGTTTTTTTTAACTATGCATAAATAGTAAATTGTTCTTAATTTTTCATATTTTATATAGATATAGATGATTTTATATGCAATTAATTTATTACTACATGTTTTTATATTTAATTCTCATTAGTTATTAATTTTTGGATAACAGATATAACAATATGTGGATAAGTGGATCAAGATAATTCAAAACTTATATTTATACAATAATTTATTAATATAATAATATGTTTTTGAAAAACTTAAAGTAAACATATCAATTAATTTAATTCCAATTTTATAATTAAAAAATTATTTAGAAAAAATGGGCATAAATGTTAATTATTCTTATAAATATGTTTCAATCATTATTGTCTTATTGCAATTTTCAAATAAGTTGAAATAAAAATAAATAAAAATATTTCAAGTTATACAACATTTTAATAAATTCTTCTTTTTTTTTTTTCTTGATATCTATATTTAAATATTAAATACGAAATTAATATGTGTAATAAATACATAGACGTATATATATTATATAATTAACAAATTAATAAATAAAAGCTATCAGAGTTCGCTCATACTATTCGATTTTTTTATAATAAAAAATTAAATATATTAAGAATGTTTATGATTTTATTTCGATGACCAGACTTTATAATGATTTAATAGTAAGATTATCGTGTCGAACTTTTTATCATTGCCGATTAAAAATAATATGTTTTTCGATAAATAAAATGCAAAACATAATCAGATTTTTCAGTTAAGTTATTTTTAAACGTATCGATAAAACGATTAAATTCATTCCTTCGATTTTTTTTACGTCAAATCTAAGCAATCGTGTAATGAGATTTTCGGCAAATCGCCAACACGATTATAAAAATATGTTTCTATTGAACAAGGGATCCGATTAAAAATCATCGTCAAATCGATCCGTTGAATGATAGAGTACGCTTGTACTAGCTAGATAAACACATGTACAATTAAGACAATTACGATGTTGTATATCAGATACAAGAAGTCGTGTATTGGATATATTATATAATCGTGCATTTGATAATCCACCACAGAATTGCCCAGAGTTTTCTCTCAGGGAATAAAATATGCGAGAGATATTGCGCTTTGAATTTATTGATTTACTTGGTTTTATTTCGTTCGGCGCTTATTGATAATCAATAATTTTATATAATTTTATATCGATATTAAAAGTACTGAAATGAAAATAAAATAAAATATAAATAATTTTTTTACGAGTTATTAATATACATTTATTATAGTATGAAGAGCGTAAATATAAATAGTGAAACGTAAATGTAAAAATTATTTGAAAGATAAAAATTTGTTATGAAAATAAAATGCAAAATCTGACAAAAAAAAAAGACATCTTATTACAAAATATATGCGTAAATACTTTTTGCAACCACTCTATACAATTATCTCGGATCTTTGTTCGGAAAGAAGAAGACCTTCGGAATGGATTCTTTTGTTTTTGAGGCCGAATCCAGTCGATGGAACTTGGCCACGGACCAACTTTCACGTTCGTAGTGTATTATTATCGGAAGTATTGTTACCTGGTCTGAAGTGTACTGCCATTGTTCGCGTGCACGTGAACGAAGACAAGAGCTTACACTAGACTTTCGCCCGGATATCGTGGCTCGAAGGGACAACCCTTCGCCGTTTCTTTCAAAGTCGATACGCGCACGAGATCGAGATAGTGCATGTCCCATGTTTATTATACTGATCCATATTTCTCATAAATATTTCCGAGAAAATGTCTTTCGAAACACTGAAAGTTAATCGACAAAAATGTATGAATCCCTTCGAATATCTGAGAATAATGAAAATTCCTTTTAAGTAATTCCTTTGTACACGTTCAAAATTTTGTAATATTATAAGAAAATATACAATTTCTGATAGATTTTAGTTTTCCATTGGTCATTTTGATTATTTTTTATTTTATAGAAAAATGTTAAAAATTCGAATAATTTAAAACATTTAACATTTTTCAAATTGTCTATATATTTCTTCGTTTCTTTCGAATCCTTCAATTTATACATTTTTAGTAAATTTCTATAGTATTATATATTATACCTGCTATATAACTGTTAAATATATACCTGTAAATAAAGGTACAACGGTTATAACAGGTATAACAATTAAGTATATTTAACGGTTAAGTATATACCTGGATATACAGGTATATATTTAACAGTTAAGTATATACTTATTATATATATATGTATATACCTAGCTATAAATCCATCAAAATATCCGAATATTTATGAATGACAATATATAGTAGCCATTTCCGGAACTTCACGGCCAGACGGCAATATCAAGACGTCTCCGGTTCTTTCCACGTATAAAGATCTCTTACATCGAGTGATCTTATTTTAAACCGGTCTCTTAAAATGCACTCAATGTTCATCCACCGATGTTCGCGGACTTATGAATACGAGGAACGAAAATGATATTTATATTCATCCAACGTACAAACGTCTTTGTATTCACGCGGTAATTTTTGCACAAACGAGGACAGTTGTTCGACGTTGCGAATATAACGACAGACCACAAGCTATAACGGTTTTCTGGACCTGTTATAAACGCTTGTACAGAGAATAAACGTGTTAAGATTCGTAAATCCACAACACAAAGCACGTTGCCAGGTCATCGAACCGTTCGACTAGAAATTTAGCGGTCCGAGATTAGGATAATTCATGGGATAGTCCCGTCTCGAACTGGGACACTAATTAAATATCGTGATTTATAGATAGAGATTAAGGGTATAGGTATAATGTTATAAAAGCATTGTATGATATGATAAATTGTTATTTGTGTAATTAATCACAGAATGAATAATTTTATCGAATATGATGATAAAATAATAAACTGTAATAACAGAATATTTTATTAGAAATAAAAATTAAATTAAGAATTTTATTTTTATTCTATGTTAATTTTTCAATATAAAGGTCAATGTAGATTTAATTATAAATGATATATTTGAAATAATATTTTTCTCCATTTTTCATAATTTTATATTATTCATATATTATTCAAAAATTATTCATGTACAAATTCTTTCGTTCCTCTTTTAAATAACAAATTTCTCTGTTGTTTTTCTATTTTTTTTTTAAATATTTGCATTATTTGTAACAAGATTCATAACATAAATTATTATAAATAATTCCAAAATAATTTATTTACGATAACAAGAATATTTCATTTTTTTTTAATGTTTTTTGTTTTTTATGTATTCGAGATATTTTTTTTTTTTTTGACTTTTCTAATTTTTAATATTATATGAAAATCATTTTATTTTTACTATAAAATATAATTATCTAAATATAAAAAGGAAATATAATTGTGTTATTAATTGGTATACGTAAATAACATAAAATGAAAAAAAAACAAAAAATTACAATTAAAATATATTTAAAATAATCACGTACTTATTTTTCGTTTATATTAGTATTTCAGTTCATATAGTATTTAATACTAAGTATATGTAAACAATATATTTTTATTATCATTTAATATTTATCTACGATATGAACACGCACACAACATTTGAATCTTAATATCACGACATCTCAATATCAAAATATACGAGCTTTATAAATTATAAATAATCATGAATATAAATTCAAATCAAGATTTGATTAAATATTTATTTTTAAATTCGTTCGTTTAGAATTTCGAAATATTAAAAATTTTTTTTTATTTTAATAATTGTTACAAAAATTGTTACTATTCTATTTATTTGCTAATAGAAAATGAAATATCGAGTATTTGAAAATTTAAGAAAATGAAAAGAAATAATTGTATCAAATTATTCTTATAAATAATATAAATGTAAACGTAATAATAAATGTTTTTCTTCAATTCAAACGATTAAGGCAAAAGAATTTTCTCGCATGTGACGATTATCGATATTTTTCTCTTCGTGTTCTATGATAACTTTATTTTTTTTTTCTTTTTTTTCTATTTTCTATAATTTATTTTTGGATTATCAATTTATCATATTCGTAAAATGATAAAAATTCAAGCTAAATTACGAAATCCATAAATCTTTATTCTTAGAAGATATATTCGAAAAAAATAATATCAATGCTAATCCATGTAGCATTAAAAAAAATTTGTCTTATGTAATGAGAATAATCAAGAAAAATACAATGTCATTATCTATACACAATAATGAACTGTACATAATATTCATTATAAAGAATATTTTTATGCAAATGCAAAGCAGTACATAAGGAAGAAGTTTTCAAAGAAATTTTTTAAAACCGGATTTTTCGTTACTTCTAAGGAAAAAAAAAATATGATTGATTTCAGATTCCATTGAATGTATACATTTCTTATTTTCATGGCAGTCACAGTAATTAATAATCGTTACAAATCAATTTTTTCTCGAGAATAAAGTAATGCAATAAGAATGTAATATGCATACTCGAAAAAAAAAAGACAAATAAAAATATAATTTTTAATTCTACAAGATCACAGAATATTAAAACAGATTTTTGTGAATCATATTACTCATTAAACAACCCAATTTCATTCAGAATTATTTTTTTTCTCGTGTATGCTCGAAATACTCAAATACATGAAATTCTGTTGTTTATGTGTATTAATGAACGAAAAACTAGGGTAAAAATAGGGGCAAACTGGAAATCGAATAGCGCATTGTACCGATTAAAGGTGTTCGTTACGAGCGTTGTTTCTGCTGAAATCGATGACACTTCCAGCAAAATTGTGGCTCGTTATCATAACGAGCAAATTTTTCGAAGATAAGCTGTTAGAAACACTTAGAATCTGTTAAAGATAGTCTTAAGTCTGTAATAGGAGACTTCATTAATCTTGTTTTTGTGTTGTAAATTATTCTATTCTATTAGTGTAAGATATTCCATGAGGTTTCTTAACTTCAAAAATAATAATATGTATTTTACCATGAATTTCTTGATTTATTATCTACTATATTGTAATTATATATCTAATGTAAACATATTGATCAATTGATTTTATTGGAATTAATTGATTTTTTTTTATTTGTGCAATAACTATATAACTATAGTTATATAGTTATTGTTAAATTCAATTGCACAATAAAAATTTATTTTTGAAAATCAAATATGTATTTCGATGCACGAAATTGTCAAGATATTAAAAATACAAAAAATTCATTAATTCAATTAAAATTAAATTTTCAAATTAATCTTCAATTAATATCATTGGATCGTAAATGATTACAACAATTAGATTACTAACTTTATAAAGTTATTTTAAATATTTTCATTTTAATTTCTATTTTATTTATTGTGATATAAATGAGACGATAAAATTATACTTAACATATAAAAATCGTCATCGCATAAAAATTCTCTTAATGAATTCTTGCTAAGATTGACTATTTATGTACATTGATTCATGTTGAAATCGAAAAAAACATCTGAATAACACAAATTCTAAGCAAATCACGTTTTGATTAAAATTATTATTGATATTACTGGCGCCAATAAGATTTTTAACTTAATCAAGATGATCTCTCTGAGGAATGTTAATATCTTGACTTTTGTTATTTTCTTGACTACTTTTTTTAAAACTGAATTTCTTAATATTTTTGTAATTTTATTTTTTCAGAATGCATAAGAATCCATATTATATATCCATATATTTTTTGCATTGATGATTAAGGAAGTTTATACCTTAAAAATATTGAATTCTTTATAATAAATAATATAATANCAAAATTATAATAAAATATATATGAATACAACTTTCAAAAGTATATAATTTTTACTATAACTAAAAAAAAATCACTTTCATGAAAGGAAGATACGTAAACAAGATACAAAAATAAATGATATGATTATATTCCAACGATCATCGCTCTTTTGGATAGATCTTTTACATTTTTCATAGATGACTTTGCAATCATGGTGTGACGTGCATTGAAAAATAACAATAACATATATGGTCTAGAATAATTGAACAGATTATCCTATACCGGTTGATTTGTCGTCGATTAATCGGACCTGTGACTAATTCGCGTTATCAAGCGGTCGATCGTAACATCGAACGTAAATCGTCTTGTTTGGACATGGTCAAACCTCGTTCAGTGTAGATCATTGACCAATGCGGAAGTTGAGGACATCGACTCTCTGTGTAGTGGAAGATCTTTATATAAAACTGTGTATTCTATCTTTTTAATTTTTTTTTTTTTTTATCAATTATAGAGCACCCTATGCATCACAAGATGTACAAATAAATATTATAACACATGAAAAATAACAATAAACTGGTGGCTAATTTCACTACGATTTCAATTAATTCCATTTAAACTCGCCAATTATTTTGGCAAAACTAAACCAAAATCACACAAATCTTAACCAAAATTGAGAAAGAAAAAAAAAAAAGATCGAAAGAATCGAAAGCATCCCTTTCTGGATTATATACTTTTTGCCATTTATCATAGCCCTAGCAACTTCGATATTTATTGTTTCTGCCCCGATACATAGGCCAGGCCGGACCCGCCTTAGGTATGCAAGCGCACATGCAAGCCTTTTCTGCAGCTGCAGCAATTCACCACAATATCCAATCGACGAAGCTTGCTGGCGGGTTTAAAAGGGCCACTGGCAATCTGCCAATAAGGCTGACAGACTCATTAACGGATAACCAGCGACAATTAAGGTAAACGAATCGATCGGACCAGGGTATTTAACTACTACCTATCAAACCTATGTGTATGTGTAATTAACGTGTGTAAAATCAAATTCACGACTCTCTCGTTATTCTGTCAACATGTAAGATCAACTAGATAACATCTTAGCTCGATGAAATTTTCCTCAGATAAAAATCATTGACAATTGAAAATCATTTACATTGGCTTGACTTAAAAGGAATTATACAAATTATATAAATCGAAATATACAATATATCATTCATATAACTGTAACAATGAAATAATTCAATAATTATGAATATTGAGAACGATTTTTGATATTCTATGCATAAGAATATATAAATATTCTAATATAAAAGTATAGCAATTGTATGTTATGCAAAAACATCATTTATCATATAGCATACAAGCATTCATCTGTCCATACATTTCACAGAGAAATCTAATGGCATAGCATGAAGAGCACCGATATATACAATATATGTATAATCTTATTTATAGATGTAAGACTTTCGAAAATTATTTTTTTTTTCTGTTCATTTTCATTCTTTATTCATGTGTTCTATAATTAATGAACAAACGTTGAACCTGTTTGCTTCTATCGAACCATACATTTGATTTTTAAAACAAGCGAAAGACGCATTCGCGCTCGCAATTTTCACTTTCCTAACAAAAATTCCGTCGAAATGCACTTTGATTTTGCTTGCTTTGATATTTATGTTTGCGCAATGGGAATGTTCTCGTCGAGTGTCGAGTATTTTGTGAAGTAGATTAGGGAATGACGTTTGGTCGACGTACGTTTCACACGAAAATGATAAAACGTGATATTTCGTTTTTATTCCTGATTTTTCTAATTAATTATTTTTGGTATACGTGATATCTTCTTTATTTTAATTTTTTTTTTTAAATGATTACAAGATATTAATAGAATTAAATTGATATAAGTTTTAATTATCTATTAAGAGCGATATGATCTATTAGCGATATGATTTTACTTTCTTCCTTTCATTTTCTTGAAAATGGATTTTGAAAGAGGAGGAATTTTTCCATAAGAATATAAAAATTTGAAATATTTCAAAAAATTTCCAGTTTAAAAAAAAAAATTTATGAATATCTTACATAATTTTTCAGACATTTGCGACGATTGCAATAGAAAAAAATAGTAAATCAAAATTTATTCGTGTTATTTCATTATTAAAATAATGAAATCAAGTTCACTTTGAATTAAAATGAACTTGAATTTCGTGAATTTAAAGTAATTTTAACTTAAATGAATTAAGAAGATAATATTTCTAAGAAGTTCATTATTAATATAATTTATACATTATTCATTCATATCGAATAAATTTTGCTTTAAATCTTTTCATCGCACTTTGTAAAATTATGTATATTGTTAAAATATTCTATATCTCCTATAGATTTTATTTTATCTCTAAAATTATTTCGCTTATTTTCATAAATCCTTTAGAGAAGAATTAAAAAAGGTATGTTAAAACATGACAAGAGTTTTAAGAAATGTTTGGTTTTTGCTGTGAAAACTCGTGACGTTCAAACTATCTAATACGTAATTCACAAGTTTCACTTCTTTTCCAAAGTTTTTTTTTTGCAACATTGCAGATAAAATAATATTTTCTTTTTAATTCTTTTATTTTTTTTTTAAATAATAACTATAGCTAAAACAACATTAAAAAAAAAAAAACATCAAAAGTTAAAAATGGAAATTCATGATGTTCACGTGGCTCATAATTTACACATCTTATATTTTTTGTTCTTTATTATATTCGAAATTGCAGCATTTTTTTTATCTTACGTCTTTTTTCTAACAAAAGATTTAAGGAATATCATGATATTTATTATTTTTCAATTATATAAACGATTTTATTTTTCTATGTGACTGACATTTCATTAATAATCTATCAAATTTCTATTTTATTTTCTGTTTTCAAGTGCTGGAACTATAATAAATCTTTAAGAAACAAATAATTATATTTCAAAAAAGATTAATTGCTAATAGTGTAATTTTTTTATTTACATTATTTTTATTCAACAATTTGGATTTAAAGTTTATTTTATATTATGTTCATTTTTAAACAATGAAAAATTTTAAATTTGTTTAATTGTTGAATACAGATAGAAAGAAGTCCATAAATAATACATAAAAAATTATTAAATTTTTTTTAAAGTTAAAATTTACATCTCAACATCTTCTATTTATAATTTATACAAAAATCGATTTATTTTGAATTTTCGCTTTATCATGCAAATGGTAAAAATAAGTGTAATTGTTGTCTTCAAATATGCATTTAAAAAAAGTTAATATTTTTCAAAAATCAATATATTATATTCGGAAATTAATTAATTTGAACAAAGAAAAGATTCCAAAATTGAAACATTATTCTATTAAACTTATATTGAATAAAATAATAAAACATATACATATATAATAAGATATTTTTAATTATTTACTTCTCATTAAAAAACTCATTAAAAAAATTCTGTTCAATGTTTAATAAAAATTCTGATTAATCCTAATTCTTTTCTGATATGTTAAACACAAAAAAATAAATTGGAATAAATTTGGTTACAAAAAATATAAATATTCAAGTATATAATCAATGAAAAGATATTCCGTCGTACTCATAATCAATCATGATATGACCGATTATTCGAACAATCTCATCAGAGATTACAAATCACGTATTTTTCTCGTCTTTGCTTCAATCTCTTCAAGCTAGCCAACGAAAATCTTAAAACTGATAATGATCAACATATTGTAAAAGCATAACGAAAACGTAATGTATAATTTCTCTTCAATATGATTTTGAGAACAACATGACTGAAAAGATGAAATTGAAATCGTATATTTTTGTTTTAATTATGTTTTATGTTAATTAGTTTACTATTTTATAAACTATGAAGGGATACTTTAATTAAAAACTTAATATCTTATTTTGATTAAATTACATGAATTAATTGTATATTTGAATAAAATTTATCAGATTTTTCTTTTTAATAAATGTCTAATTGTATTTAAATTTAATTTAATCGTATATAATTTTATGATTAAATATTATGATAATACTGGAAGAACCATAATATTAATTTAATTTTTGAAAGTTTTATTTCTTCTTTCTTTTGTTTTAAAATTTAACTAAATTTCCATAAATCTTCAACATAATATCTGTTATTATATCTTATATATATTTAATTTTAAAAATACTACAAATTTTTGTATATAAACCGTTCAAATTTATCCTTTTTATTTATTAGAGTTGAAAAAAAATTAAAAAAAAATTGAAATAATTCTTGTGAAATTTTTTTTCATAAATAATTAAAAAAATTATTTTCATAACATGCAGATTATCATATTAGCTGTCACATAGATTTTAATGACATATATAACATTAATATAACTATAGAGATTATATGACAATGTCAAAATTAATGGAAGTTGTGTTAAAATAAATAATAATCCTTCAATATTACAGGCAAAATAAAGTTTGGCAATTAATTATTAATTTTCTGTACTATCATATCACTTAAAAAACTATATATATATTTATCTTATTATTATATATATTTTCTATATATATCTTATATTTTATAATATTAATGACAAACAATTCGTTTATAAAAAAAAGCTTAAAATGAAAACTGATAAAATCTGATCTGAAATTAAAAACTGATCTAAAATTAATTACTAACCTATATTTCTCATAAGTAGGTGAAATCCTATTTATAGAGGATTAAAGATGACACATCGAAACACACGATCAAACCACGCATCACGAAATCGTAGTCGCGATTCATTCACGAAACCGTACGAATCCGCGTGGGTCTTCGGGTGAAAGCCGAACAGACCCGGGTCTCGCCGATCACTGTTTACACTCGCTGTCTTATCAAACACGCGAGAAAGTCACACCGTTTACCAGAAACTTCTATTGAAACAAGTTTTCGCCTCTCTGTGTTACGAGCGAGGTTAAAAACATGTGAGCCAATTTCTCGTCAACACGGAAATACAGCCGGAAATATCGTATGAGAACGTTGACTGTTTCCTCCATCAATTTCTTGTCAAATTATTCGAAAACCACTTTATCGATATGTCTAAAATTTCTCGATCATATCGATAAACGAAATCACGTGACAAAGTAACGGTTCACCATTATTTTCACTTTAAACGCAAAGAACGATTTTAAATAAAATAAAAAAAAAATAAACAGAAAGAAGAGAAAATAATCACATGTCTATACCTGGTGCAGGAGCAGCAAAAAAGGCTTGATTAGTGGCGACGAGTAACGAGACCAGCACGAACAAAGACCACGCGAGGACAATCATCCTGGATCGTAGTGATCACTGAGAAGTATTGATAGCGAGTTGATCAACTTGCCAAATTTCGGATCATCCAGACTTCCACTACGGTTACGATTTCGCGCACCTGACCGGTATACACGCGTGTACGTATCCGTAATAATTTGATTGTATTCCAAATTAATGTTTTTTTCTTAAATGTATAGATATATATATATCAATATATAAATATATATATATTCTTATATATGTTTATATATGTATTTATGTAGATATGTATCTGTATATCTGTAGGTATGTATGTGTACGTGCGTCGAAGGTCTTAATTCGGCGTCGCTAGTTCTCGAACACGTTTCTCTCGATGAACCGGGCCGTCGGGCTCAGACTCGGCTTTACCGACTTCTCCGACCAGTTAGCCAGCAGTGAACTGCTCGTGTTCCTGCCTTGGGCATCGTAATATACATAAAGTCGCCAGATAAGCCGCAGCTGACACCCCACCACAAACCCGTCGTGGGACGGTCCGTCTTCTTACTCGCTCACTCTCGATAGAACAGCTTGAAATCCTTTTCTTCTCGAAACCGCCCCGCCGCTCGTTCATTCCCTCTCTCTATCGCTCTTTCGCCTTTTCTGTACCACGTCTCTGTACACGTGTTCCCGCGATGAGGATTGCAGTTCGCAAACATCAGCCGACCTGTGCAAAAACTACCGTTGCAAACGGGTTTCTTGACTGTTTAGACTTAACTCCAATAAAAGTTTTTGATATTTTGATATAAGAAACGTGATTTAAAGACGTGATTTTATCATTTTATCATTTTTTGTGTTTTAGGTAATGACAAAAATGATAATGACGAATATTTACATCGAGTTTTTTGATCACTTAAAACTTGATTCGAGTAAAGATTAATAAGATTTTTTGACATGATAAGTATGATTTCAATTCTGATTTTTTGGAAGTGTTTTATGAAGAGAATGTTAGTGAAATTGAATGAATATTAACTCTCTTGAGAAATGTGTATTTTTGAAGTGATAAGTGTTGGCTCTTTTTAGGAAAATGAGATATCAATCAATTGTGAAGTTATTTAACTTTCAAAGTTGTTAAACTACTTATTTGCTACTTATTTAATTTACATCATTATCGAATATCTACTAATTTTTAATTTCGTGTGAATTTACTATTTATATTTGATTTAAGAATAATAATTAATCACGAGTAAAAACATTGCGAGTTCTATTTTTATGTATGAACATACATACATACATACATACATATATATATATATATATATATATACAACAAGTTGCAAATTGAATATGCAAGATGCATAAAAACATTTTCATTTTTAAAAAAATGTAAGAGAAAAATATGGATGTAATAAAAAATTAATATCCAATTGAAAATAAAGATTCTTTTTAATGTAATATTCACATTTATAATATTAGATATAACTATCAATATTTAATATATATTTATCTAATAGATGATTATAATCAAAATGATATAAGCAAAAATGATAAATTTCCAACGGAAGTTCTTTTTTATTAAGTTTTAGAAATAATCTTTATCAGCATAAGTATCTTGAATAACGTGTTTGTTTTCTACGTTCGATGTACTGAATACAAATGGATCGTATTTATTATAAAAATATTTAACTGATAGCACATGAAATTCTTTATAAAAAAATTATACATTGTATAGTATCATAATTGAATATTATAACATATCATAATTGAATATTATAACATAATTATAACATAAATACATATCATTTCTTCTATCATTGAATGAACATTGACGAATAAACTTTCAATTTCTGAGAAATTTCAAATTATTTCTGTATATAATTGTGAATTAATGAGTCAGATAAAAAAAAAAGATATGAAAAATGTTTCAAAGTTATAATGAAGTATCTTTGATTCGAAGAATGTATAAACTTATCAGTCAATGACGAAATACAATTTTCGTGAAATGAAACGAATAACATATATTCGTAAGTCATAATTAAATTTCTATCGTAAATAGTTTTATTATAAGCAATTTATAAGCTAATACTAGCAGTATAAATCCAGTATAATTCCAAATGATTTTAGAATCATTTAGTATCGCGGTATCTTAGAGAAAAATCATAGTTCTTTTTTATTTGTTTTTTATATTATACATTTTTTAGAATCGATAATTTTATATATTATTTTATAATTTCTAATATCACATAAAAAACCTGAAAATTGATTAAACTAATTTATTATAATTATACGAAATATCCTTTCTCTACAGATTTTCATTGTTACAAATAATTATTCAGACAACCAGAAGATTCATTTGAAAAATAAGAAACAGATTCATAACATTCCATCGTATCAATCGATTATTATAGAATTGTATCAAATCCTCTATATAAAAATGGCAATTGGGTAAGTGTTGCGTATCATGAAAAAAATATTTCAAATTTCAAATATATTATTTTCATCAAAATATATAATATTCATTTGTTTCTATCATTTTCAGTCAGTTGCCGCTAAAAGACAACTAAATCTAAATGTCATCGTACGTCGAGCAGCAAACGAGTTGTATTACCATAATCTCATCGCAAAGGCAAGATTATAGCCGCGTTTCTATTCTGCTAATTCCATGTTAAACATTTTTGCTTGAAACGCGATCTCCCGGAATTTAATCTTTTTTATGCATATTATATTCGTTTCAGTTAAGTATGTCTTCTTCAATTACTACGTCGCGTAACAATTCTACAATAGTTGTCAATTCGTTCGATCGTTTATCAAAAGCTTGAATGACCAAATATTCTTTGATGCTGTCAAAACTGTCGAACAGAATAGTTCAACAGAATAGAATCAATTTTTACAATTTTTAAAATAATTCAGCGATAAAAAAAATCTTTCGTTTGAATAATAAATAAAATTCAATAAGTTTAATTCCTTGTTGTGTAAATTATCTTTTGAAAAATTAAAAAAATATGAATTTTTAAAAAATCACTGTTATTATTTTAGTCAATATTAAATCATTATCTACTGTATAATATTTGTTCATCGATCGTGCATACGAGAAACAAGATATCTTTTTAAGATGCATCCGGGTTGATTTGCAGATTTGAAAAAACGGGTCACGTCAATGGATCATTCATCGAATGAATCTGTTTTTTATTCCTTTCCGTTCTTCTTTATCCCTTGTTTTTCTTTTTTTTTTTTTTCTTTTATAATTCTGCTTTTACAGGCATTACACAAGTGTCACACGTTGAGGCTAACTTATGTGATACTTGACACACTGGAACCAACGATAACGAGCCACCTGGAACGAGACTAACGAGCATCTCACATTTCGTATGATGTATTCTGCCATTACTGACATAGTACACGTGATACATACATCCATGTTAGATAAGTCACTACTTGTATTATTCGTCTTCACTACAGGGGACTTCTTTCTGCGAAGAAATCGGTCGAACCTCTTCCAATTATTTGACTTTGATTAGATCTCGATTGTTCGTACCCAATGCCTCGGAAGTAACATAACCGATTGTGATAATAAGTCAATAGAATTGAGTCATAAATCATAATTGATTTTCTAGCTGGTAACATTTTATATTAATTGTGCCGTTCCAGATAATATTGTTAAAAAATATATTAGAAAAATGGTTGGTATCAATTATTATCGCTCAAGTTGAAACATATGATTAAGCCAAGCGAGAAAAATTGAATGAAATAATCATAATCATATTTATATTAAATATTTAATATACAGAGTACACAAAAATTTTCAGAACGTCTTGTTATTTATAATTTAATCATTAATCATTAACAATTTAGTCATCGAACATTTTAAATCATTTATTTAACATAATCAATATCTATATTTATAAAAAAAAATGATATTATCAGTCAATATCTAGAAAGACTTCGCGGATTATGTTTATAATGGCATACTGATTTTGAATAATCTATTTTCAGAAATAAAATCTTCTAATAAAGTCCGATATTCAATTTCTTGTTTTTTATTTTAACTTAAGGTAACATAACATGAAATGATGATAAAATTATATTTGAATATAATAAAAATCAGTTATGCAACATTTCATTTTATAATATAGATTGAACATTTCCATTTAAAGTTTACCATAAGTATTATGTTTATCAATTATTATTTTCAATTATTCTATGCAGTTGTATATTAAATTCTTTTCTTCTTTTATATATTTTACATTTTGAAAATGTTAATGAAATAAATATACATAGTACATGTATACTATATTTTAAATAGAATATTAATTTGATAAAAAGATAGTGATACATGACATTCCGTTTTTAGATATCTTTCTAGATACCCATCTTCCTTCTACGGCCCTTCTTGTCACATTGACTTATACTCTTTGGACCACACATTTCAATCTTGTTTCAGAACGTTTTCTCATGCTAATTTGGATGCGGCCCGTTTTCATCTCGCACGATGCTCACGTACATCATCTAAATCAGTTGTTTGCGGAACAACGTGCGAAATATTCTATACCGATGTATCGTATATCTCTAATTATTAACAATAACTTATATCTATCAAATAAATTGTTTCACATTAATAGTATATTTTTTAAATGTATTATAAATGATTGCTTCTTTTGTTTCTGTCTTTTTTCTTTTTAATTTTTGAGTCGATAACAATTTTATAATATATAATTTTAAAAGTTTTGAAACTTCCAAAATTTAATCGATCATCGATTATAAATTATATAATATCAAGGAAGTTTAGATTTGAATCTAAACATTTAGATTGTACATAGATATTCGTATGTGTAATCTATTGAAAGATGTAAATATTGATTATTGATATTTTTGTATCTTCAGAAGTATATATAAAAATTACTGATTACGAATATAAAATATAAATAAATATAAATATCGAAAATGGATTTACTTTTAGTAAGAATTTAATGAATGAGATTTAATCTAATCTCTAGATATATTTTTGAAAAACGAACTTTTTCTCTAGTTTTTAGAGATACAGAGACAGAAATGCGAAATTTTATCTCTTTCTCTACAAATTATTCGATTTTGTTTCACCAATGAAGGCATGTCGATATTTGCAAATCATTTCACGTGCTCCATTGTGTTTCTTTAATTTTATTATTAGGTTTCATAGCACGCGCAAACGCATAACACATGCGAAATGAAAATAGATTCATTGCGCCTCTGTTACCATGGCCTTCATTGCATATTTGCTTACAAGGTGCGTCTTAAAAGCATTGTAAACACCGCATAGTCTACCTACCAGTTGATTGCGTATCTCGTTTGCTGCGGAAAGAATCAGTTACAGTAGAACTTCATTTATTCGTATCTTACTTACTAAAATCATATTTTTAATCTATTATCATTACAATTACATGAATATTACATTCAAATAAATACATATTTCTCACTTATAAAAAATAGAAAAAAATAATGTTATGAAAAATATATAAATTTATAATTTACAAATTTGCACACAAAATTTAGATAATATGTATATAAATTATAAATTATTATTACATAAAATATATTCATTATTTAGAAAGAATTGATTGTATCATCATATATTTTATATTTATATATGTGCAATGATTATAATAAAATGGAAAATCGTGAGCAATAGAAAAATTTCTATTTATATCAAGTTATCCAATCTGTTTTGTCTCAGTATGTATTCTGATAAATAAAGCTAATTTTTCTTCTTTCTCTGGGAAAAAAAATCCCATTCGATTCTCCTTCCTTCGATGGTTGAATTAATAATACGTCCCAATCTAACAATAAACCTCGTAACTCGAATAAGTTTTATCGATCTCGTTCGAGGACAAGTGAAAAATAATCCGAACAAAACGAATAAGCATAAAATTCTTCATTATCGAAAATTTTACAGGAATTCATTTTAAAATAAATAATGAAGAGGAAAAGGACAAAAATTTTTCAGAAATCTTCTATGAAATATATACATTAACAGATAGTATCTGTTACCGAGGGGCGAGACGAATTAATGAAACAGCTCATTGAAACGTCACAACAAAAGTCCGATCGCTTCATGCACCGCTATATTTAGTCGCGTAGATGTTTTGAAAAATATAAAGAAGCACGCAGTACGATAATAAGCAGGCGACGATATTAAATTTAATGCAATGGCTGTTGTGGGAACTCGTTTATATTATGAATGAGTTGAGCGAAGACGATGGTGATGTGACATTCCAATTGCTTGGAATAATATTTCTCTGATGAAAAGTAGTGAAAAAAAAATTTCCTAATTAATATTGACTATGCAAATAAGATAACAACGATTTATTTAAAGCTTTTGATAGAATCGTTTAATTCTTTCGATGATACAATGTTCATATCGCCTATTGCTATTTTATTTATTTTTTTTATTTTTATTTATTGTAGTTTATGTTGCGGTAATACACATTTTTATTAGAAAAATAATCTTTTTTATATTCATAGATCATCGAGTATATATTGTATATGGTTCATCTTATTTTTATTCTTTTGAGTTCTTCCGATGAATACATATACTTATATGAAAATCTCTTTAAAGAGAAATTAAATTGGGGAACTTTCAATAGATAAGCAGATTGTAAAAAGATCGTTTTATTATACATCTCGCTTATAATATATGCATGTTCATACTTGTTATTTGCATGCTTCATACTTGTTATTTGAATTTTTCGTTGCAAAATAATAAAATATAAATATATATATAATACGAGAAGACTTCTATCACTTATAATATCCATTTAATAAAATAGACAAATTTTGAGCAATTTATTTGCATATACCATAAATATAGCGTATTATCTTATCTCATTTAACTAAATAAAATAATTTTATCTCATTCAACTAAATAAAATAAAAATTAATAAAAATATTAATCAATAAAAAATAAAAATATTAATTAAAAGTTTTTTGTATTTTTAGATTGATATAATCAATGTAAATAATTAAGACTTAATTAAAAGAAAATATTTTTTTACCTTACTTGAAATATTTTTGATTTGAATTTCGTTTACTATTTTTTTTAACATATAAATTATAAAAAAATAAGTTTTCTCATTTCATCGATTATTGGCATTTTTATTACAAATAATTCGAATATGTATATGTTCCAGGAACTTTACCAAATTAATAATAACGCAGAAATATATATCCTAAAAATAAAATATCGCTCAAAATAAATTTAACTCATTAAAATATATAACGCTTATATATAACGCTTGCTTTCATTTAACTTTATCACTTTGATTGCAAAAGATTGCTAATATGATTGTCCACTTCATATTTAGATAAAATAGATATCTAAAACTGCAATGCGAAAATGAACAGAAAAGACATCTATTAATATTTCATGATAATTTTGAAAATACTTAATAAAATACAATTTTTGATGATAAGAATATAACAAAAATATCATTTTATCAAAATATATTATTACAAATATTCTAACAAAAAAATTGTTTGTTTATTTTGTTGGAATCAATTATTCTTGAAATTATGAATTATAATTATTTTCAAAAAAATAACTTATATAAGAATCAATCATAATCAATAGAATTGATATTTATTTAAAAGTTGATTATATCTAATTATAATATTGTATTTTTTAAATAATTTAAGCTCTAATTCATAAAGAATAAAATTATGAATCTTGACATCGTTTTCCAAAATTTAATAAAATTCTTTCTGATGAAAAAAGTTAATTTTTTATATCACTTACCAGAGTTTAATTTTTTATTATTAGAACATCAGATACGATAATATCAGGAATAAACAGAAATCGATTAATCAAAAATTTGTAAAAAACAATTCATTGTAATCAGATATATCAATAGTTGTTGACATTAAAATATAATATAACAATCAATATTCCTACTTTTCCATAATTCTTTATTTTTTCATCATATCTCTTACAAACATTTTTCGAAACTAAAAAAAAAATTATAAAAAATGTATATAAATGTATGTAATGAACACAACAATTTTTCGAATTTTCTTTTTAGAAAAAGAAGTTAGGTTAGGTTCTTATATTATGTAATGTTAATCGAATCTATTGATATAATTTCACAGATACATACATTTTTTCTATTATTAGATATTGTTATTTTAAATTTAAAAACTGATATGATTTCCTTTATATTTTTATATATTTTGAAATAATTAATCTTAATATAGTCAATTCTTATTAATCTCTATGTTATTTTGCTTTATATATTTGGTTCATATATAAAAGAATATAAAATAATACAATTAGATAAACGTAGTATATTAATTTAAGTATATAACTTTGTAATATCTGCCGATAATCTGAAGCTTCAGATGATATTGTAATATATATATATATATATATATACTGACAATGAGATTATACATTGTCTATATCATAAGAAATATTTTCTATTTTTAACTTCATCTATGTTCTATTGATAAGCCTCCTACGGAAGTAGATAATTGATAAGAATTTAACAAATATAAAATGCATTCATAAATTCATCCATTTTAATAATTACAATGACATGACAATGTTATGAACAATAATAATAATGACATGACATCTCTTTACATATTACATTATTACATTTTTAGTACATATCATTTAAATATATATGTATCTTTCTCGTTCTTTAATATTCTATTAAAATTATTTTGAAATTTTTTTTATAAAAAAAGAAAATCTTAATACATTTAGTATTTTATTATAATTAAATTGCAATTATAATAAAAAAAAATCTTAAATTACTCGAATAATAAAAATGATAAAAAGAGATGAATAAAAAAAATAATATAAAATATATATTTGACATTGATATTAATTATATTTATGGATTATAATATTCTTTTTTTTTTACCGATTCATATATTACATCTATGAAAAGAAATCAATTTCTTTTCTTACAACTATTTAAAAAACTTACAAGTCATATTATTGATTAGATAAAATATTGAAGTCTAATCAATGTGAAAGAATTGATAAATGTATTTATGTAAGTAAATAATATATTTTATTATTTGTGAGTGCATAAAAAAATGTGTGATTATTCTATAAAACAAAATGATAAATAAAATAAGAATCATATTTAAAAAAGAAAGATATTGTAATTATCAATATTTTTCGAAATTAAATGAAAGAATTCAAACGCAGCAAATAAATTAAGAAACTGATTTGATAAAAATAAATAATAATTCAATTTCTTAATGATCAACTTTCGCATAAAAATTCCTTCTTTAAATATTATTTACATACAAATTGTGAAATAAAATAAAATTTATATCTTTCTCAAGAATATATATATATCTGAAATAAAAAAAAGCAAATATATATACTTATAAAATCATTTGATCATGTATTTCATAATCTCAAAAAGAGATATAATATAATATAATAAAGTCTAATTTATGAAAATACGATAGAAATCCTAATAAATTTATTATAGAATATAAAATATTTAATTTTGATAAAATTTTAGATTATCATTGATAAATTATCAAAAAAATTTTATATAAATAAATTTAATATTAATAGTAATAAAAATAAATAAAATATAATAATAATATATTATTGCAGTTTTTGAAAATAAAAATCATTATTAAAAATAATTAAAATAGTATTATATTCTAAATAAAAAATTAAAAATTTATTGAGGAATATAATTCAAATTCCTTTTAATTTATTATATTCAATATTACAAATCAGTACATAGTACATATCAAATATTCAAATTATCGAAAATATACTTCTAGTTTGATAAACAGTTGATTTATATTATTTTCCAGATTTAATACATAACGTTATTGAATTAATAATTGATCTATTTATTGTAATAATTCCATAATCAAATCTATAAAAAAATTGGATTGAATAAATCTTGTTAAGATTAAATGAAGATCTCTGTTAAGATTAAGTTAATCAAATATCAGAACCGTTTTTATGTGTAGAAATATATAAATTTTGCAGAAATATAGATAAAAAAACAAATAATGGAAAAAGAACAGAGATAAAATAAAAATTATGAATAACGCCATTTTCAGAATAGAAAGAATAGAAAATAAGAGAAAGATAAAGATAGAATAGACAAAGATAAGAATGGATTATTAACGCCATCTTTTGAGTATTAAAAACATTCTTCTAAACTAGGATAAAGTAGAATAAAAATTAATATCATAAACTCTATTTTTTAAGTATTTTTAGAATTTTTGAGAATTTTGTTATTGAATATATCATTAGATGATATTAATAATTAATTTTCTTACTTTTTATTTTTCTTTTAATATTTGCTTCTTGTATCTATATTTTCGGCATAGAGAAATAGAGCTAATTGTTATTGTATCTCTTCCTATTATTTGTTTTTTTTGTTTATACTTGTCATGTGATCATAGATAAGATACAGACTAGATTTGCATTGATCTATTCTATTCTTTTAGTTTATTTTATATCTAGGTTGTGATAAAATATAAGCGAGTATATTTTTTTATATAAATATATACATATTGATATTATTACATATATATCAATTATTATCATTACCAAATTGTGAAATGAAATCATATAATTATACAATTATATTTTGTTGATAACTTAATATTCTTTAAATTAACTTTAAACATATTTTCATGAAACGATAATTTTATTGGTGTTTTATTAATTGTAATAAGTGAATATACATGTAAATGCTCTTTTACGATTTAAAAATAATTAATAGTATGCCATCTTATAATATTACTAGTATAAAGATTAAAAGGACAGAATTTAGTTCTCTGCTAAATGTTTTACATGTTTTATTGAATGATATTGTGATGTGCACAAAGAACACTTGTATAATATTACAAAGATAATTCTTATTTTTAAAGACTTGACAAAAATCAAGTATAGTGACGGAGTTCTCGAAGATAGTTTTCTGTCAAGTTTTAACGCTACACGATGGATTCCATTCCCAGAACGCATGAAGGTTTAATTGTTTTAAATTAAATTTTTTTAACTATTTAAAAATTATATTCAATCATTTTTAATAATTAATAATTAAAAATTACATAAATATCTTAAAAAACATTTGCTAATCTTTTATCTAAATTACTTTGATTAAATTTACTAATAAAAGTCACATAATTAATTTAATGTTTAATTTTTTGTTTAATATTTAATTTTAATTATTTTATTTTTATTTTATTTTAATATTTAAGTTACTTTTATATAAAATTTCATTGATTAATACAATACTATATAATATTAATTAAATATTAATCATATTTAGATATTGAAGCACAAATAAGAGAAATACAATCAAAGAAAAAAGAAATTCAAAATGCATCTTCAGAAAAAGAACAAGTAGGATTAGGAAAAACTGGTTTTTACGATCAAGATATTTATGATGGAAGTAATAATAAATATGAAGGCTATGTTACATCTATTGCAGCCAATGATGAAATTGAGGTAATTTTATTTTTATTTTATTTTTATTTCTAATATAATTGTAATTTAATTGTAATATGAATCTTATATGAAAATATAAAATATATTATTTTTCCTTAAGGATGAAGATTATGAACCAACAACTTTTAGTACTAATAAAAGACCAGGATATACTGCACCAGCAGCATTGCTCAATGATGTTGCACAGGTATTTTAGCCTGTTATCATTATAACATTATATAATGTTATCATTCATAACATATATATAACATATTATAATGTTATCATTAATAACATTAATAATTATATTAATAATTTTTAATTTAATAATTTTCAAATTTTTATTATTTAGAGTGAAAAAGATTATGATCCTTTTGCTGATAGACGACGACCCACTATAGCTGACAGAGAAGATGAATATAGACAAAAAAGACGAAGAATGATCATATCGCCTGAACGTGTTGATCCTTTCGCAGAAGGTTAGTACTTTTTCCTTTAAGTTAAACAATTCAAAAACAAAACAGGTAATTAGATATTAAGTGTGTTTATATATTGTTATTTTTGTTGATATTTTGAAGCAATATAATGGAGTAAAAAAATCTTTATTTTTTCATGATAAACATAATAAATTTTATCAAAACTTGTTATAGCATAATATATTTATTTTTAATATTTTTTAAAATATTTCTAAAATTATCTAATGTACATAGCTTTTAATTATATTGCAACAAAATACATGCACAATAGAGCTTCTATCACTGATTTAAGGTCATCTTAAATATATTTCAATGTATGAATGAATAAAAAAGTCTACTTGACTTTATTATGAGAAAAAAATTTAATTCAATATATACTACTATTTAATTTATATTTTTTTTAATAGCTGAATAGTCAAGTTGACTTTTTCTTTATATTATCTTATATTATTATAAATTTAAATACAAAATGAAATATGATAAAGTTTAAATAATTGAATAACTATAGTATTGATTTTTATTTATAATTTTTATCATACTTTTATATTTTTGTTTGAAAAAAATATAATAAAAAAATAAATAAAATTTTATATAATTATATTATTTAATATTTTGGATAATTAATAAAACAATTTAAATTTTTTGAATAATTTATGAAAAGATATTTTAGTTTATATATAATTTAATAATTTTAATTAATTTGTTTATTATACATTTCATTTTAAATTTTAAATACAGAAAATGTTTAATAAATCTATGATCATTCAATAATATGAGATTGTATATTATATATTGTATACTATGTATAATCAAATAGATTTATATATATAAATAATTTAAACAGAATATTAAATATGAACTATAAAAAAAAATAATACAAGAATAAATTTTATTGTATTTACTTAATTTATTTTAAAAAAATTATTGAACATTACATTTTTGTTGCTGTAGGATTGTTAACTACAATAATAATAAAAATAAAATTTATTTCAAGTGAATTCTATTTAAATTATACATTAAATAAAATTTATAAAATAAAGATAAATATTTTATATTATACATAATGAAATTTATTATATTTTATATCATAATTTAAATTATTTTTAAATTAATTAAAATATAAAAACATTATACACTGTTTTAATATATCATAAAAAATTTAGTTTGAATATTTATCTCAGTTATTATTAATTATTAGAATTAATATTTCTTTATGCTTAGATTGTGGAAGCGTTAAGAAATAAATAATACTGGCTTGAATGAACAGAGTGAATGTGATTCTTTTAAATAAATACTAATGTTTACATTTTTTTCCAATCTTAGTGACGGTCTGCACATTTGGAATCATCTGCTAACCGAGGATACTATGTCGAAGGTTAAGCGAGATTGAATTGTCACAGAACATTACAGTCACGTCCTATAAATGATACAATGAGACTTTTTTTTTTACATTAAATTATAAATTATAATATATTTTCATGTTTTTTTCTTCATAAATTTTTTAACTATTATTTTGATTACTTACATATATAAATCATATGTTATTAAATTCTCATTGTATCACACGTTTTTCGGGAGAACATAAATATTGAACAATAGTATGAGTGATTGGTGTGCAAATATTATTAATAACAAGAATGAGTTGATTTTTAGATGGCTAAAGTATTTTTCGATGTGGAAGACATGAGCAGGACAGTGCTCCCTATGGCACCAAATTTTCACGTACGTATGCTATATGCCATCTACTGTTGCAGCTCTCTAAAACCCGTTGTTTAAATATTTCGATATTATTTACGATTTATTATTATATTTACCTTTAAAAATGTTTTATTATCATTTAATTTAATGGTATATGCAACGTGGAAATGAGAGTGAATTCAGTAGTTTACTTAGAATATATCCAAATATTCTAAGGGCATTTTAACAATAAATATTATAAAATGGCTAGGTATGTTCAGAAGTTTTTGAAAATTTAAGCATTTATTGAAAAAGTATCTAATGGTTACGCTTTGCGTGACTTTTGATTCCTGATTACAGGTGGTAAGACGCCAGACATCGGTTCTAGGACATATACTGAAATAATGCGGGAACAATTATTGAAAGGAGAAGAAACTGAAGTAAGTTCAGTTGAATTCAGTTTAATTTATATAAAATTTTTTATTAATATTTAAATAAATAAAAAATATTTTTGTTTATATTGCTTTAGTTAAGAAAAAAACTAGCAGAGAAAGCTAAAGAAGGAACATTAAAAGCAAATGGTGAACCTAAACCTGCACCTAAAAAAAGAGGTCGTTGGGATCAAACGGATGATGCTCCAACACCAAAAAAACCTACTGGTACAACTGCAACACCAACATCCTGGGATAATGCAGATGTAAATAAATAAATGCTTGTATTATTAATTCTAAAATGAAAATAAATAAAAAATTTTTTAAAAATGTTATTAGGTAACACCAGCTGCAATTAGATGGGATGAAACACCTGGACATGGTAAAGGCGGAGAAACTCCTGGTGCAACACCAGGGCTAAGTACAAGAATGTGGGATGCTACTCCAGGACATGCAACACCTGGTGCAGCTACTCCTGGTAGAGAAACTCCATCTCATGAAAAAGCTGTTTCAAGTCGTAGAAATCGTTGGGATGAAACACCAAAAACTGAACGTGGTAAATTTATATTATAATTTTATTAAACAATTAATAATTAAAATAATGTAAATATATAGTTAAAAAAATAATATAAATACATGGTTAAATAATAAATTTTTTTTAATGTTAGAAACACCTGGTCATAGTGGTTGGGCAGAGACTCCAAGAACAGATCGAGTTGCGGGAGATTTAATTCAGGAAACACCTACTCCTTCGGCTAGCAAACGTCGAAGTCGATGGGATGAAACACCTTCGAATCAAACTCCTGGATCTATGACGCCACAAACTCCAGCAACTCCTCTTACAACACCACATCAAACTTCAATTTTAACACCTAGTGGTGTAACACCAACAGGACCTAAAGCTATGGGATTGGCAACTCCAACACCAGGACATTTAATGTCAATGACGCCAGAACAACTTCAAGCATATCGCTGGGAACGAGAAATTGATGAGAGGAATAGACCACTTTCAGATGATGAATTAGATGCTTTATTCCCACCTGGATACAAAGTTTTGCAACCACCTGCAGGTAGATTATAAAATGTTTAAAAGATTTCAAAATTATAATTAAAAGTTTTTTTAATCATTAAATTTAATTATTAATTATATTTTTATAATATAGGATATATTCCAATTCGTACACCTGCAAGGAAACTCACTGCTACCCCAACACCTATTGCGGGTACACCACAAGGATTTTTCATTCAAACGGAAGATAAAACAGCAAAATTTGTAGACAATCAGCCAAAAGGAAATTTGCCTTTTATGAAACCTGAAGACGCACAATATTTTGATAAATTATTAGTTGATGTTGATGAAGAAACACTTAGCCCTGAAGAACAGAAAGAGAGAAAAATCATGAAATTATTATTAAAAATTAAAAATGGTACACCACCAATGAGGAAAGCTGCACTGAGACAAATTACAGATAAAGCAAGAGAATTTGGTGCAGGTCCTTTATTTAATCAGATACTTCCACTTCTTATGTCTCCTACGCTAGAAGATCAAGAACGTCATCTTCTTGTAAAAGTTATTGATCGTATTCTTTATAAACTCGATGATTTAGTTAGACCTTATGTACATAAGGTAAATTTATTAAATTTATATATTTAAATTTATTTTATTTCGAAATTTATGAATCAAAAAATAAATTTATTTTTAGATTTTAGTCGTTATTGAACCTTTGCTTATTGATGAAGATTATTATGCTCGTGTCGAAGGTAGAGAAATTATCTCTAATTTGGCAAAAGCTGCTGGTTTGGCAACAATGATTTCTACAATGAGACCAGATATTGACAATATTGATGAATACGTCCGTAATACAACAGCCAGAGCATTTGCTGTAGTGGCATCAGCCTTAGGAATTCCTTCTTTACTTCCATTCCTTAAAGCTGTATGTCGCAGTAAAAAATCATGGCAAGCTCGTCATACTGGTATAAAAATTGTACAACAAATTGCTATTCTTATGGGATGTGCTATATTACCACATTTAAAGAGTTTAGTTGAAATTATAGAACATGGTAATTAAATCTTTACAACTTTTAAATTATACTTTAAAAGATAATTATAAAACATTGATTAATTTATAGGTCTCGTTGACGAACAACAAAAAGTTCGTACTATCACTGCTTTAGCAATTGCTGCTTTAGCTGAAGCAGCCACACCTTATGGTATTGAAAGTTTTGATTCTGTTTTAAAACCACTTTGGAAAGGTATTCGTACTCATAGAGGAAAAGGTCTTGCTGCATTCTTAAAGGCCATTGGTTATTTAATTCCTCTTATGGATGCTGAATATGCTAATTATTATACTCGTGAAGTAATGTTAATTCTTATTCGTGAATTCCAGTCACCTGATGAAGAAATGAAGAAGATTGTTCTTAAAGTAAATTCTTAAAAATATAATAATAAACCAATATTTTAATTATAATAATATATTAAATATATTATTATTGTACCAAAATGGATATATTATATATATATATATATATATATATAGGTGGTGAAACAATGTTGCGGAACAGATGGTGTAGAAGCACAATATATCAAAGATGAAATCCTCCCACATTTTTTTAAACATTTTTGGAATCACAGAATGGCTTTAGATCGTAGAAATTATAGACAAGTATATATATTATATATATTAATGAACATATTGATAAAAAATTACAAAATACATGAATTTCATAAAAATTTGATTTTTTAGCTTGTGGATACAACTGTAGAAATTGCAAATAAAGTTGGCGCATCAGAAATTATAAATCGCGTAGTAGATGATTTGAAGGATGAAAATGAACAATATAGAAAAATGGTTATGGAAACTATTGAAAAAATAATGGGTAATTTAGGAGCAGCGGATGTTGATTCTCGTTTGGAAGAACAACTTATTGATGGTATTTTATATGCTTTTCAAGAACAAACAACAGAGGTCTGCACTAATTATAATTTCTATAAATTCAAATTGTAGAATAATAATGTAATAAATTTATTTATTTACTACATAGGATGTAGTAATGTTGAATGGTTTTGGTACCATTGTGAATACATTAGGAAAAAGAGTAAAAGCATATCTTCCACAAATATGCGGTACAATATTGTGGAGATTAAATAATAAATCTGCAAAAGTAAGACAACAAGCTGCTGATTTAATATCACGAATTGCTGTTGTGATGAAGACTTGCCAAGAAGTAAATTTATATTTTGTACATATAAATTTTATTAATATAAGATGATATTTATTTTTGTTGTTTTTATTTATTTATAGGAAAAACTAATGGGTCATTTAGGGGTTGTTCTTTACGAATATTTGGGTGAAGAATATCCAGAAGTATTAGGTAGTATTTTGGGCGCATTAAAAGCTATTGTAAATGTCATAGGAATGACAAAAATGACACCACCTATTAAAGATTTATTACCACGACTCACTCCTATATTAAAGAATAGACATGAAAAAGTTAGTATTATTTACGAGTATATTTATATGAAAAAATTATTAATATATTCTAAAAATATATTATAATATAAAATTTTTCATGTTTAGGTACAGGAAAATTGTATTGATCTCGTAGGCAGAATTGCAGATAGAGGACCTGAATATGTATCTGCTAGAGAATGGATGAGAATATGTTTTGAACTTTTGGAACTTCTAAAAGCTCATAAGAAAGCGATTAGAAGAGCTACAGTAAATACATTTGGTTATATTGCAAAAGCGATAGGGTAATTATAAATTTAATAAAATATGAAAATTTTCTAACATTAACATGTTTTAAATTGTTTATTGTATATTTGTATAGTCCTCATGATGTATTAGCAACTTTATTAAATAATTTAAAAGTACAAGAACGTCAAAATCGTGTATGCACTACAGTAGCTATAGCTATTGTAGCTGAAACTTGTAGTCCGTTTACAGTACTTCCTGCATTGATGAATGAATATAGAGTACCAGAATTAAATGTACAAAATGGCGTATTAAAATCTTTATCTTTTTTGTTTGAATATATTGGTGAAATGGGAAAAGATTATATTTATGCTGTTAGTCCATTGTTGGAAGATGCACTTATGGATAGGTAAAAAAATATTTATATAAGAAACTAATTTTTTTATGAGAAATAATAATAAATAATAATAATCTAATTTAATTCTACTATTATTATTATAGAGATTTAGTACATAGACAAACAGCATGTGCTGCTATTAAACACATGGCATTAGGTGTTTATGGGTTTGGATGCGAAGATGCGTTGATACATCTATTAAATCATGTATGGCCGAATGTCTTTGAAACTTCACCTCATTTAGTACAAGCATTTATGGATGCAGTAGATGGATTACGTGTCGCTCTTGGACCAATTAAAATATTACAATATACTTTGCAGGTATATATTATAATCAATTGTATGAATATTAATATAATAGATATAACATAATAAACTATCATTCATGATTATGTTTTTATATAGGGATTATTTCATCCAGCACGAAAAGTACGAGATGTATATTGGAAAATTTATAATTCTCTTTATATAGGTGGACAAGATGCTCTTGTAGCTGGTTATCCTCGAATTATGAATGATCCAAAGAATCAGTATATTAGATATGAATTAGACTATGTTTTATAATGATTTTAAATATATATATAAAAATGTGTATTATACATTTATATAATCTTCGTAAAACATAGTATCATTCGCTTATTGTTTACAAGTCAGCTAAAATAGTTATATGTTATGTGATGCATAAGATGTAGACAGTAAACTTTGATAGTATTTATTTCTTGGACTTCTTTCTATAAACAAATTATATATAAATTCTTTTAAATTAAAAATTGATTTTAATTACAAATTCTTAAGAAAAAATATTTGTCAGTCCTTATAAATAAAATGTTTCATATTCTAAGCAATGAAATTGAATTTACTTATTTATTTCAAAGTATTTGCTTCAATATTCAAATAATTGTTTTTTTAAATTTATTGCATAATAATGTAACATAAAAAAAATAATATTATATATATATTTTTACACAATTTTATAACATTTTAACATATTTTTATAATTTACAGTAATAAAAGAGTTTATGATTCTTATAAAAATAAAAAGAACTATATTCTTCATGAAAATAATATCATAATAAAAAAAAAACATAAATAGAATTTTTTTTATATATTTTATTTTTAAAATTTATTAAATGACTATAAATAAAATCAATACTAATTTATTTTTAAATATTTATTTATAATTTTTGAGACAGCTTAATATTTTATAGTGAATATTGTATAAAACAATATTCACATACCAAACTTACATGTATATTATATTTTAAAATATCATTGGAGAATATAGTTGCATTACATTATATTTCTTTTTCTTTATGAAACATTTATTGCAATATTTTTTGTATAAAAATTGTATGTGAAATGTCTATATTTCCAAATAGATTTATTTTAAATTGGCATAAAGCATATATGCATAAATATACACATACATACATCATTATATTTATAATATTTTTCAATTACTTTTGAATTCAATGCAATTCCTTTAGTTTCAATCCTAATAAAAGTGCAATTACATATATATTATAATATATACTTTCAAATTGAGAACCAAATAAAATTTAAAAAATAACTTTTTATATTTCATCTACATATTTAAAATATATATAAAGACCATTTATCTAATAGCACTTTTAACAACGTATACATATATATCCTTAAATTATTATTTAAATTTATAATTAAAATAAAAATAAATATATCGTTTATAAATATTATAAAATAAGTAAATTGAATTTTCTTCTACAATTTATTAAAAGAAAATTATTGAAAAAAGTATAACATATAATACAATTTTGTATTTTGTATATACAATTATAATAAAATATTATATAAAATAATTAATAATTTACAAATTATTAAAAATAAAAAATTATTCTTGAATGTAATAAAAATTATAGTTTCATTCCAATGAATGTTTTGTACAATATTTTAGAATAAATATTTGATTGTTTAAAAGCACATTTTGTGCAAAGCTTTTAATATTTTATATTTATTAAAGCATCACATTCATAGCAAAAAAAAGAAAACAATAAAAATAAATCTAAAAAGAATAACCAGTTTAAACAGTAACAAATTAAAATCTATATAGATTATTGTTATATTATTTTGCAATGATATCTTATATAAACTATTTGTTAAATAAAACTTTGGTATAAATAGTACATAGAATTAGATAAAAATATGAATTACATACATATATTAGTTGATAAAATAGAAATTGAAATGTTAAGAGCAATTGATTATAGAATCACATTGATATATACATTTTATAAAAATTATTTTCAGCCTAAGTACTTATTATTAATATTTATGAAGTTGCAAAAGTAATATGTGTAATATAATCCCTTATTCTTCAAAATGAACTTTTCTTTCAAATGTATTATAATGTCTTATATCATTTTAAAATTTATTATTTTATAATTTTAAAAATGAAGTTTACTTACAAATTTTATGATATATAAAAAGGATGCGTTCGATTTTAATTTCAACATAATATCAGATACACTTTAAAAAACAAATTCAATTGAAAATTTTTTTTATAAAATATTAATAATGTAAAATTTGATTAGTCAACTTACAAATATTGTGTGACTCTATAAAATGACTTCACAATTTATAAAAATAGAAAAAAAAATATTTTTACATGATTTTTTTTAAATTAGTTTAGACAATAATATCATTATTAAGTATTTGACTTACACTGACAAAAATGAATAAAGTAACAAAATATGTATATACGATTTATTATTGAAAATAATAATTTATAGAGATTTAAAATTGATAAATATCACAAGCACGCGTAACTTTAACATTTTTGATGAAAACTAGATATATCACACTTGTATTTTTCACTAACAAGTAAGAATATTTCATTTCACACATATTACATGTATATTAGAAATATACTCTCCATTTTCTCTCGTTGTAGTGTGATAAAATTTACAATAGAATATCATATTTCGTATTTTTTATACTTTGGTAAATGACTATAGAATGTGAAGATTTCAATCATTTCTACAATTATTAATAAAATTTTTTTATACTAAAAAATATTTAAAATATATGGAAGTCAGTTTCAGCTCTACTTCTTCACTATTAAATATATATATATATATATATTCTTTTTTTTAACATATGTAATTTTATATGAAAATCAGCATACATAATATAATATCAAGGGTACAGAAAATAGCACTGTACTATTAATGGAACATTTATCTTTTCTTTCAAATCCTCTTGCATCATATGTTCATTAGAAAAAATGCTATCGATTGTTAAAATTTGATCTATAAAAAAATACATCGAAGATTATGTTTGTTTCGTCAAATTTATATATGACGTAAATGAACATAATCAGTAACATGTTTCTTCTTTGATATTTCTTATTTTATATTTACGTTCAAGAAATTTTTAATATGTTCAATATCATGAAATTTAAAAGGGAATGCACGTGATTATATTGATATGATCGAACAAAAATTTCAATCAAAAAGGTGCAACAATTGCCGCCGCTTCACCTCTACTCGTCGGCAATGATGCACATTCATGCCATTTATTTGAATGAGGATCATAACATTCGACGGTAGAAATTGTAATCTGCGTCCGAAAAAAATTAATTTCCTGAGATTGATCACCTCCTATAACATAAAGTCGACTATCGGCTGCAGCAACTGCAGGATATGATCTTCCCATATTCATAGATGCAACAGTACTCCATTTATTCTGAAATAATAAAAAATTTTAATATATAAAAAATTTAAAGAAATATATTTATAATACATAAAAATATTACCTTTTCAAAGGAATATCGTTCAACGGACGTCAGAACTTCTTGATTTTTATTAGTACCACCAACAACATAAATATATCCATCAAGAATAGTGATACCCATTTGTGAACGTGGAGTGAGCATTGGAGCTAAGTGAGTCCATTCTCTTGTTACTGGATTATAACTCATTACATCTTGACGATGTCTACTATTATGTGTACAACCACCAACAACGTATATTAATCCTAAATGGTGAATTAATATATAATATTATATTATATTATATATTTTTATATATTTTATTTTATTTAATTATTCATTGTTTAGTTTATTTACCTTCATAAGCAACTACTCCCATACTAAATCTAGGTTCTGGAAGTTGTCCATCAAGTGTCCAAGAATTAGTTATTGGATCATATATTTCTATTGATCCACCAATATCTTCACCTACCCAACCACCAAATGCATATAAACTATTATCCAAGGCACAAAGTCCAAATTCACACCTAGGTTCTTCCATACAAGCAATCGAAGTCCATACATTATCACGTGGATCGTAACATTCGCAATTAGCGATAATACATGATTCAAGTTCTCCGCCAACAACATAAACTTTACCATCTAATAATGCAACTCCTGGTAGTATTCGACCTATACCAATTGGTGCTACTTCACTCCATTCACTAAAAAAATAATTATAATTCAATGATTTGATATTTGATATTTCATAATTACATCATTTTTAGTAAATTAATATTAAATAATATAAAAAATTATACCCTGTAAATATATCATATTTTTCAATTGTTTCATAAGTACTTTCAGCAGCTCTTCCCCAACTGTCTGCAGAATGTTCTCGTCTAGATCCACCAATCACTAAAATATTTTTCTTAGCACAAAGTCTAGGTTGTGCATGAAGAGGCACAAGACATCCTTTATTCGATACTAAATCTTTTTGTATAGATCTTAATGCAACAATAAGACTTGCATCTTTACATTCCAAAATAACTCGTTCCAATCTTGCTAATGAACACAGCCGTAAACGTATATGACTTAATATTTCAAATACATAACATCTTCTTGTTGGTATATCATGAATAATCCAGTTATATGCTGCTTGGAAGACCTAATAAAATATAATAAAATATAAAAAATTAAAAATTTGAAAAATATTTAAAATATAATTGAATTATAAGAAGTTAATATTTAGAAAATAATTTATAAAAATATAAACCTGGAATTCAGTATCAATATGAATATAATCACTACTAAGAAAATGAACAAGATGTTCTTTCGGCAGATCTAAAAATTCTTCTTCTTGAGACACTTGAGGAAAATTGACTTGTATAAAGCGTAGGGCAGTCTCCGAAAGATCTAATCTGTTATGTGCTTCTGCAAATCTATTTAATGTAATTATTTTATAAATAATCCTATATAATAGTCTAGATAAATTTTTTTTAATTTTACTTATCTTACCTATAAATCCCAAGAGCATTTGAATAATGCAGTTGCTGTTTCAAATAAGTAATGCAACCAAATACTACTTCATCTAATTCTAACATATCAGCAGCTGCAAATAATTCTTGAACATTATCCTGGGTAATATCAACATTCCCAGTATAAATGAAATCCACCAAGAGAGAAAGAATATTAGCTGATACTGAATGAATTTCTACTAACTCCTGCTGTTCTTCAACCAAACCACCAGTAAACATAGCATTAAAATATGCACTTCCTGCTGCAAGAACTGATCTATGTGCTCTAATAACACTACCACCAGCAACCAGGCCTACATCACTAAATTGATTTTTTAGTCTTTGGGCATTTAAATTCCTTAAAACTTTTGGAGCATATTGCCCCACAGCATAAACAGTATTAGAAACATCGGAAGTTTGTTTTACTGGTTGTGTTGCGAAACCCATATTATTACAATTATGCCCATTCTTTATTGGTGGTACTGCACCATCAGCCATGAAACCATCAAGTTGTCCTTTATCTGCAGTTCCTAATGAAACAATTAATTCTTTCTAATTTTATATATCTATTATTTTTATTCATTAAACACTTCATAAAAAAATATTTTCTATAATATTCCTCCTTTTATATCATAATCATAGAATAATCATAGAATATATATGAAATGAAAGTTTTTAACTGAATATATATATTATATATAAATATTTTAAATTTATAATTAATTTATTATAAAATAATGAATTTTTTTAATTTTGTTCACTAAAAATCAAATTAGCTAAAATTCAATGAAAAAGAAAAAAGAAATATGATACAACAATAATTAAATTAGTTCACAAAAAAAATGATTTGGAAAATTCAATTAATTAAGAAATTAAATACAGAATACTTACGGCATATACGCGAGAGCACCTTATAGACGCTTTGAAATGATTTTGTATTATTTTTCCCTTTTAAACGCATCACTACCACCACATTTTCACGTGATTTATTATTACTTGATACCGCTTTTTATTTGGTTCATTCCTTTCTCGATTCTACCAATTAGTCACTAATTCAGTATAAGAAATCTGACATATGTCAAATAACCTATTTAGTATATGAAAGTAGCTACAAAAGAATTATTAATATGTATGTATATTCATCTACATTTACAAAACAATATATGAACATCAACAAACACAATATAAGTTATTAATATCCGCTAAACATAAAATTATATCCTATTTATAATTGAAAAAAAACACTGAGATTTTTTTCTTTATTTCTATATATCAAAATTAAAATTTCTTATTCACTCATTCTATTCGTTCGATTTTAGTAATTCAATTATGAGTTCATTGCCTTACAGTTATGCCAACAATACAATTGAATAATGTTATTTTATGAAAGTAATCAAAATAAATATACAACACTTTTCATTTTATTCAATCTTTTTTCATAAATATAATTTCTATATATGTATATATATGTATATATATATATTATATAGCTAATGAATAAATATTTTAATTTTTCAAATCAAATTTAATTGAATATTTGTAGTGGTACGAATGATGTTTTACTTTTAGCCCCATTCATTATGAACAGGAAATATAAATCATCTTATTCTCATCAAAATTAAGTTTTATATATCGTTACTTTAAAATACCATTCTTTCGAATTAAAAAAAAATTAATTTTTGCTTCTATTTTTTACATATTATATAAAAAAATTGTTTTTCTTTTATTATTGTTTTAAAATGTCAAATATTTCAAGGAAAAGGAAAACTCCATCAAAATTAAAGGTGATTCGTTACTATATTTTTTAACACATTTAAAAATGTTTTAGATTTCTATTTTTTTACAGACCATGGGTAATCATGATGACTTTTTAAATCGTATATCTAAATCGCTTTATTATGCAAAACTGCCAGTGACTGATTGCCTCAGTTTGCCTGTTACTGGTTAGTATTACTAAATTTTTTAATTTTTATATATATATATATATATATATTTTTATATATTTATATATATATTCTTTATTGATTAAATTATATTAAATAAAGAGAGAGTTATAAATATTTTATAATTTTATGTTTTAATTATATTAATATGTTTTATAAATATAATATTATTTATTAAGTTAAAAATAATTTATATTTTTCTATAACCTATATGTTATTATTTCTTATTTATTTGTTACTTATATATTTGATAAATTTATTTATTATAATCCAGAAGAATATTTAATATTTTAATAATGTTATATAAATAAACAAAATTTTTTATTAAATATATGATTATATAATAAAAATTTATTCTTAGAATTGGCAGCAGAATTATTTACTGAAGTGAAGAGTGGTTATACACTTGAAAGATTAGATGTAGAAGAGGCTAGCAGAATTTCTAGAAATGCATGTGTATCACCATGTTCTCTTGTTTTGGCATTGTTATATTTGGAGAGATTAAAAGATTGTAATCCAGAATATCTTCAACAAGTGGCACCTTCTGAACTCTTTCTTGTTTCTTTGGTATTATTTTAATTATTATATAAAATTAATTTTCAAGAAATATTATTTAAAATATACATTATGATATTTTCTATTTTGCAGATGGTGGCTAGTAAATTTTTAAATGATGAAGGAGAAGATGATGAAGTTTTCAATACTGAGTGGGCACAATCAGCTGATTTGACTATATTGCAAATAAATCGGTTAGAAAAAGATTTTCTTAAAGCTATTGTAAGTAAATTAATATTAATTTATATTATTTTATATATATTTTATAAATTTTATGATCAATTATGATTTTAAAATTTATGGTTTATTTATTAATTTTATTAATTAGGATTGGACTGTTTTTGTTCATAATCAAGATTTTTGGGAAAGATTGCAGAAATTAGAAAGAGATATAGCTTATAAGGAAGCACAAAAAAGAGGCTGGTTTTCATATACAGAATTAAGTTGTTTAATGAATTCAATGCAATTAATTGCAGTAGCACATGCTGTAGTAAATGTATCATCCATTTGCTTGGCAACATATACTGCAGGAGTAGTTACTCTTTTAGGTTCTGCTTTAGTTGCAAGCTATCTTCCAGGAACAGTACTTAACAATCCAAGACAAGCAATTAATTCTACAGATATTATAAAAGCAGATTTTAATTCAGAGATGGATATAACATCACCTATTGAAATTTTATCAGAAAATGTTTTAACAACAGATTTTATATCTACTTCTCTCTTATTAAATTGTAATCAGTCTCAACAGAATTGTGAACATATTAAAATCCACAAGATTACTAATATAAATTGGAGATGGTTAAGTTCCATAATGATCTGGTTACCACAACAATCAGATGTAGAATCAAAAAAATCCTTGCAAACAACAATCGATAAAACCAAACATGTAGACACATCAATAACAACTAAATTTCTATTCGATGTTACTATATCAGATGAACCTTTAATAAAATTCTGGAAACAAATCTTAAGTATAGATTTGAAAATATTTTTGCATGACTGGCGATATTATGCAAATTATATTACAAAATTTACATTTGATCATCAGCATTGAATATTATATATTAATATATTAAACATTTATCAAAAAATATTATTTTTATTAAAAAAGTTTTCAAAAAAGAAAAATATATATTTTTTCTACTAACTTGTAATTCATAAAAACTTCTATACTAACAAAATCATTTTTTCAATAAAGAATATGAAATATCTATGGAAGTATTAATTTTTTTATACTATAATAACCTTAAAATATAAATTTTACAAATATTCTTAGACAACAATAATAATAATTATTGATAATAATAATGTTAGGATATAAGACATAAAATGGTTTATTTTTTTACTTTTGCTACTTGTACAGCTTTGATAATACATTACAATTTTATATATATATATATTCATCAATCTACAGAGATTATATATTATATATTACATTATGATTGTCATTAAATTAACATCGCGAATAATTACGAAATTTCAAATTAAAGATATTTAAAAAATTATGTAAGATAAATAATTTTTTTTTTATTATTACAATTTAACATATACAATTTTAATCATTGTTATGAAAATAGGAAAAAATTGGAATAGGTGTCATTCCAACAATACAACCAATTGTAACTCCAATAACTCGTCCCTAAATTAAAAATTTTTTCTAAATTTCCTTATTCAATGTAAATCATTAAAAAGTAAAATAGATATACCATATTAGCAGCTGTTTTTGTTCTACGAAGATTTAATTGCATAGGTGTAAGTTTTGGTGCTTTAAAACCAACACTTTGGGCAAAACGTTCTACATAATGTACAGATCCAATTCCTATTATATCAGATATTGTATTTCCTAAAGCGGCAGCCGTCATAGTTGAAATTGGAAATTTTTTACTTAATATTATCTCAATTTGATCTCCCTGAAATGATGATATTATTAATTTTAATATAAATGGTATATATTCATTATACGTACAGCAACTACCATGATGAAATTGTCAAGAAAACCGAAACCAATGAACGGAATTGCATTTGAAATCGCAACTGCAAAAATATACGTTTTTATATATTTATATACATATATATAATTAATATTATATATTTTATATAATTTTATAATATTAATTAAATATTCTTTGTAATAAAACCATATATATTATAATTTTCTATTACATAAATTATTTTACTATGCATACATTTTTAAAAAATATTTTATTAAATATTAAAATATTTAAAAATTCATACCTAAAATTAGATCTTTTGTAGATGGTTCTGGAACAGTTTCAACTGTAATAGGAAAGAAAAAAATTTGAAGATATGTCCTTTTATAACATAGAATAATAATAATTAATAAGTATCTGTAAAAATTGAATTTTTTTTTAATATTTATAACATATAGAATTATAAAAATTCATGCATTTATTTTTTTACACACATATATATATATACCATTTATAAAATACGATTTTAAATAATAATTTCATAAATTATTTATTCAAATATTAAATAACTAAGTATACAATATAAATAAAATACTTGATGATATTAATTATTTAATAATAAATAAAAATTTATAGGAAAATTAGTTAATTAATTAAATACACAAAATTTTGAAAAATAAAATTTTATTCAAATAAAAATACATTTTTTTTTTAATTTTATATTTAAAAAATACTTACATTAAATTTGTTAAATAATATAATATATAAATATATTAAGTATATTAGTATTAATTAATTAATAATAAAATATATACTAATATTTAATATTTTATAAAACATATTTTACATTGAGAAAAGAGTATTTATAGAGCCATGCAAAAACATAAAATATATAAAAATTGAGGATAAGAAGGTAATAAAAAAAACAAAATGTAATGTAAAGTTATCTAAATAATTTTGTTTATATAATGAAAATTTCTAAAGTTATTTACCTAAATGTTCAATTTATTTTTATATGGGTATCTTGCTGCATTCTTTATGTTCATTGTTGAATTAATAGGTGAAACTCATTATAAAGTTCTTGTAAAAAATATGCATTTTTCAAAGTGTTCAATATCTTAAATCATAAATGTATTTAAATTATTTTATGAAATTATAAGAATTATTATTTATTTATTATTAAAATAACATATATATATATATATTTATTAAAAACATATGAAATATAAAATGAAATATAAAAAACATTCTTGCAAAGAAATGTTTTTTTATTAAATTTACAAATATTTATCATTATATATTATGTTCTTATATTGAATAAATTTATAGTTTCTATAATTGAAAAAATATATAATATAAAAATATAATTTAAATAATTTTAATTATATTATTGTGTATATTGTGTTAAAAATAGAATGTATATGTAATGTAATATATTACCTAAGTGTGATTCTGTAGTTGTTTTTTTAAAACATCCAGAAAGTTCAGTCAGAATAGAGGAAGTAAGTAAAATAATTAAAACACATAATTGTATGAAATATATAGTTTTAATTTAGTAAAATGGACTTACAGATTGATATCCACATGGAGTGCGCGATGGAAGAAAATTTTTTATACTGTTAAAGAATAATGAAAATTATACTGAATCACAATATGATAATAATAAATATTTTCACTTTTAAAATTCAAACTACTAAAAATAATATAAAATTTACATATTTTAGTAATATTAAAATTATAATAGTAATATTACCTTTTTAAATTGAAAGTTAATTTAATAATATAAAAAATATTATATTTTGCTTTATTATTATGAATTGTTATTTACTAATCATTAGAGAAATTAGAAAAATTAAAATGTTTTTAAATTCCTACCATACTTGCGCATAAGCCAATCTTCAGGTACAGGACAATATGTGCCTGTAGGATCCACATTTCCTAATGATGGTATTTTACTAGGCCTTCCAAGTTTATTGCACCATCGAAAAGCAGCTAATTGACCTCAAATATATATAATAGAATAAAAAATATATAATATAAAAAAAATATAATATATATAATAGAATAAAAAAATTATATATAGATAAAAGTTGTATATAATAAGCGTGTATATAATAAGTGTGTATATAATAGGTTTTTAAAATTGATATTTATGATAATTTTTATGAAAAATAATTACGTTGATATCCAGCTCTATCTTCTTCTGATTTACATTCTTCAAGAGTTTTTAAAAAAAGCTCTCGTTCTTCTGAATTAAATTTTGAAACTATTTTTTTTATTTTGTCCTTTGTTAAAGAATCAGGAAAATTTATTTTGTTTTCTGTACTATAGCATGTCCTTGGTATAACCCATGTATTAACGACAAACGAGAATACAGAATGTTTTTCTAATAGAAAATTATTTATGCAATATAATTTTTGACGACAATAATAAAATCGCGACATACTTCTGGTAAAATACATAATTTCTCGCGGAGTAAATAATATTTGATTAGTTAAAGCAATCATTAAACACATTCTTATGAAGATTTCTTTTCGTTAATAATACTTTAAATAAAATTTATAAGATTATGAAAACATATACAATATTAATAAAACATATACATCTAAAATCAATAATTTGAATTGTTCAATAATAATAAAATTTTATAATACTGTTAAATACTTAAATATACGTAGTACATATCGTGATTTAGATGAACTAGCATTAGCAATGACTCAATTCTATACTAATGTCAAATCATAAAATATATATGTAAAATATATATATATAAATTAGTGTTTAAAAATTAAAGAATTAAAAAAAATTAGAAAATTATTAAAAATTAAAGAAAATTACATTACTAAATAATATATAGATTTAATTAATTATAATAATTTATTTTTCAAATATTTGAGTTTTTAATTTACAAATTAATAAATAATAATATAAATATATGTAACATAAACATAAATTATTATGTTATATAAAAAGAATTTGCAATAATTTTATTATAGACTATATATAAGTACATACTTAAATAATGTATTAAAAAAAAATATATATATATCATAATATTAAATAATGTATATGTAATGTATTAAAATTTATCGCAGTATAATTATGTTAAATGTTTCGAAAAATTATTATTATAAAATTATTTAATTATAATTAAAATTTAAATTTATTAATTTATTAATTTAATTTATATAATAATTATAATTAAAATTAAAATTTATAACTATATATGTATTATAATTTAGTTTGAGAAAAATTTATATAAATTTAATAAAGGAAAATGTTTAAAAAATTGTTAAATGTTTAATTTGAGAAAGTTATATAAAATTGAAAAAGAAAAATATTTAAAAGTATTTCTTTTATTTATAAATTACAGTATTTTTAATAATTTGTTAATTATTATTTCTTAATTTAATATAATTATGTATCATCTTTCTAATCGTACTGTTTTTATACATGGTCTTCCATATCTACGTTTAGCTTCATCAATAAAGGCATTTTCCATTTGTCTCACGATTTCATTAAAAAACAAATTTGATAAATGTGAATAAATAATCGACTTAAATTCAAATGATAAAGAAAAATCAATAACACAGGTTTGAGCATTATTTTTTAATCCTGGACTGAAAAGCCATAATGTATTTAAGTGATTAAATAATCTACCATCTGAACATTCAGCTTTTACTAAATGTGGACGCATTGTCGTTACTATTGATGTATAACTTTCATTTATAGGTGGGAAACCTATTACCAGATTAGCTTTGAGCATATCCTCACTTTTGAATATAACATCGGATTTTTTACAAAATGGGACAAACTCTTTATAATTTTGTACATCAGCTACAACACTGTATATTTGATCCATTGAAAATCTGCGTTATAAACAATTTTTTTTAATATTTTCTATTCATTTATAAGAAATCATTCAATTTCAGACTCACCCTATTAATTTACGACCTTCATATTCTTTTGTTTTCATAATATCAGCCATATACATTCGTTCTATATATTGTTTATTAAAATTGCACTTATTTTGAAATATTGCGCTTTCAAATAATAAAATACGTCTGAAAATAGTATTACTTTTTTGATTTAAAATTCAATTATAAAAATTATTGAAATTCTTTAAATATATAAATAATTCCATGGTGTTAATTGAAATATTTCGTAATATATTCATTAATTATATATATAAATTATATATATAAATTGTATGCTTCATTTATATTATTATATTTATATCATTAATTATACTTATTATCATTAATGAAATTTTAAAATTATGATAAAAAATATATGATCAAATGATATATAATGATTTTTTTCAATTTTTATAAAAATATATTTACATAAAAATATTTAAAAGCGCTTTCAAATAAAATATATATATTTATTAGGTTATGTATTGTAATAATTTTTTTATTTAATTACAATATTGATTTTTATTTTTAAAATATATTTAATCTATATAGTATAACAATAATAAATTTATTTTAAATATATTTCGAAATTAAAATAGAATAATTCAATTTTTAAATATGATAAGAAAATAATGAAGGAATATAAAACATAACCTATACATATAAATAATATAAAATTTATATTATTTACATATACATATAGGAAATTTAAATAATTACAATCGAAAGAATATATTACCTATACATGATGATACAATTTAATAATTCCGTTTTATGTAATATTAATAAAATTTATATATATTTATATATATCATCTCTATATATGTATACGTAAACGTTGAGCATTATCAATTTTTACAAATACATTTCATTGTTTTAATTTTAAAACAATGCCTAAATTTAAAATATATTTAAAAAAAATTTTGCCTAATTTTATTTATGCCTAAATTTTAATTAAGGTATTTACATTAAAAAATATGAATAAACTTTTTAAAATATTTATAAAGTAGAAAATATATATGAAAAAAAGTAATTATAGATTTATTTAAAAATAATAAGATATATTTATATTAAAAGTTAAAATAGTATATAAAATGTATAACATTTTACATAATAAAATAAATCTATATTTCAATTAAAGTATTAATTATATTATTGAAAAAATATTGATTGTATAATGTAAATATTATTTAAATAGAAAAATCTATTTATTAAATAAATTACAAATAATTATTTTAAATAACTCTTTCATATGTTATTAATATTAATATAGAATTTGACAGTGGTTCAAAAAAATATTCTACGTAAGCAAAGATTACAATTAGATTGGTACATCCTCACGTGTATAACTTACATAACATAGGTACTGCAAATGTCTTCATCTTGATTCATTTTTAAAAAATGGCTGGCATCGCACCACAAGCTTGCAGAAATGTATTTCGACAAGTAAGCATTAGAAAAAACCGAAACTTTGATAATTAAAAAATTATTTTTTCTTAGAATTATTTGTTGATTTCATATTTTAAAATATTCTATAAATCTATAACGAAATCTAACTTTAATCTATTCTACTGATATCAATTCAATTGTTTTTCGTTTATATATTTTGACATTTTAACAATTAATTAAAACAATGATTAATTGAACAATGCCACTTAATATTTTTATTTTGAACGTTACTTTTTTTTCTTTAATACATATAATTGTATAAGTTATAAATATATAAAAATAGCTTTTTATTTTATTGACAAATAATTTATTCAATTGAATTAATTAAATATATCATTATAATGTATTTATATAATATACATCAATTTAATTAAATATATCATTATATCTTTAAGAAAATTGTTATATTTCAATATATAGTTTATAATCAACAATAAATAATTAAATATTTAATCTAAATATATATTTATTAAATTCTAAATTAGATTCTTTTTACATAATTTATATTAGTCAATTTATTTGAGTTCATTTTTATATTAGTTTTTGTTGATTTAGGTTAGAGGATTTCATATATCTGCAAATCAAAATGCGTCTGAAGCTAAATTAAAAAGTTTTGCCGTATATCGTTGGAACCCAGACAAACCTGATGAAAAACCATATATGCAAGAATATAAAGTTGATCTAAATACGTAAGTTTATTTTAAAAGTTATTTTTTTAATAATTTTTCAATAATTTTCTATTATTTTAAATTTATTTAATTTAAAAACTATTATAGTTGTGGTCCTATGGTTTTGGATGCATTGATTAAAATTAAGAATGAAATTGATCCAACTTTAACCTTTCGTCGTTCTTGTCGTGAAGGTATTTGTGGTTCCTGTGCTATGAATATTGGTGGTACAAACACATTAGCATGTATAAGGTATATTTCAATTAATTTCATCAAATTTTCAAGTTTTCAAATCAAACAATTGTCATATTAAAATATAAATTATTATTATTTTAGCAAAATTGATACTAATTTAAATTCAACTAGTAAAATTTATCCATTACCACATATGTATATAGTAAAAGATTTAGTGCCCGACTTAAATAACTTTTATAATCAGTATAAAAGTATACAACCATGGTTGCAACGTGGTGATGCAAAGGAGACTGGTGCAAAACAATATTTACAAAGTGTTGAAGATCGTAAAAAATTGGTAATTAAATGTTAAAATTATTATTAAAATTAATAAAATTTATATTTTTTATTTTATTATATAATAAAATAATTGTATAATCAACAATGTAATAATAAAATAGTAATATATTTCTTTATAATATAGGATGGTCTCTATGAATGTATCTTATGTGCTTGCTGCAGTACTTCTTGCCCATCATATTGGTGGAATGGTGATAAATATTTAGGACCTGCTGTACTTATGCAGGCTTATAGATGGATTATTGATTCGCGTGATAGCAAAGCGAAGGAACGTCTTGCAAAATTACGAGATCCATATTCAGTATATCGTTGTCATACAATTATGAATTGTACTCGTACTTGTCCAAAAGTAAGTATAGTATTTAAATAATTTGAAAAATATAATTTCTTTTTCAATTAAAAATTAATATTTTTTCTTTTAAATAGGGCTTGAATCCTGGAAAGGCAATTGCAGAAATAAAAAAATTGTTATCTAATATCAGTCAGAAACAAAAACCTGATCTTGAAACTGTTATATAAATAAAAGAAAAAAATGAAAGTAGTCATATGTATTTTTTGTTCATTATGATTACATAGAAACTTATATTTGATTAAATAGAAATAAATAAATAGTTATCTAAATTATCTAATAAAATAATGGAATCAAATCTTTTATAAATATCGAATATGTTTTACTATAAATAAAGTTCAAATTCTTTTTAATATATTTCAATTAATAACTTTATATACATTCATATGTGAAGATAAAATATAATATATTAAAATCCATTAATGGAATATATTCAATTTTATGTTACATAATTTTATGTGATATTTTATATCTTTGTTCTTTATATCTTTCTAATAATATATTATTGCTAAAATGAATTTATTGAGATATTAATTAATTTTATGGTAAGATTATTTGGATATGTAATTTTACTTTTTTAATGCTAAAGCCAAAGATATATTAATCTTAATATTATATCTAAGTAATCATTCAAGCATTAATATCATAAAAAATATATACATATATAATAATCATAAAATTATAATAAATCGTATAATAGTGCGATATGTGGAAATTAAGGATATCTAAATATTTTAATTTAATTTATGCATGATACTTGTAATTGAAAATTATCTATAAAATCGTTCAAAATTTTTTAAATGTTCATCAGAATAAAATTTAAGGTTCGGCAGCCATTCTATTTCTTGCTGTTTCTCTTGATCTATTATGTACTTCTGCCGTTCTTAAAGTAATACCAAATATATCTTCATGATAACGATTTTCATCCTAAAAATATTATATAAAATATTATATTATGTAAGAAATTAAAAAATATATTTAATAATAAATTAATAATAATTATGATATAACTTACACGTAGTGATAACATATATGCTTCAACTTGTTTATCTGTCATTTCACTATGAGTTTGTATAATATGTTTCAAAGTTTGATAAACATCTTCTGCCATTGTACAATCACCACAAACGTAAAAATGACCTCCTTCATACACTAACATATCATAAATTTGTGAAGCTTCCGCTTGAATTAAATCTTGTACATATGTCTGTTAAAATTATATATAATAATATTTCAAGTATAACAAAGTGATATTATAAATTATTTAAAAAACATTTTGAGTTATAACCTTTTTGAAACCAGATTCTCGTGAAAGAGCTAAGAAGATCTTATCTAAAACGCCAAGTTTTACCATTTCTTCTTTCTCTTGTCTATATAGATCTAAATTTCTTTGACGACAACCAAAAAATAACCAGACTTTTCCATATTCAAGATCTATAAATTTTATTGAAATGATTATAATTAATATTACGCATTTATTTTATAATATTTATTTTAATAAATCATAATATATAACAAATTATACCTGGTCGGCGCTTTATTTCTGCGAGACGGTGATGCCAAAAACCACGAAATGGAGCAATTCCTGTTCCTGGTCCGACTAATATCATCGGTGCTTTTGGTTCGGATGGCATATAAAAATTAGGTGCACTAAATAAAATAAATAAAAAAAACATCTAGAAGAAATTTTGTATATATTGAATTATTAAAATTTAAAAACAAAAACTTACCTACGTACAAATACATATAAAGGTTCTCCATCTGATACCTCACGTAAATAATTGGAACAAACTCCATAATGGATTGGTCCAAAACCATCTAATTTTTTAAAAATAATTTTATTTTTAAATAAAAAATTATTTTCTTATAATTCAAAAATATATTATATAATTTAAAATTAAGAATTACCTTGTGTTTTGTATTGAACAACAGCAACAGTAAGATGTATTTGTCCTTGATGTACATCCGGAGACGAAGATATACTATAAAATCTTGGTTGCAAAGGAGTTAAATGAAGTAATAATAATGGTGCAAAAGGTTTTACGGATGGAAATTCATCCAATACTTCTACTAAATTAGGAAATTTCCAGTGTCTCCAATCCTCATAAACTGCTGGATCCTTTTTATAAAAGAAAATTATTAAAATTTCATATTTTTTTAGTAATTTTTAACAATCATAATTAAATTTTTTTAATAGAAATTAAAATTAAGTTGAAAATTAATTAAAATTAATTAATTAATTAAATATTTACAGAAGCTAAAAGATTGAGTTGAGCTTGTTCTTTTGGATTTGTAGCAATGGACGCAAAGTATCTAAGAAGATTCGGTGTTGGTGGTGTAGTGATATCTAAAAATCTTTTTAATAATATTCTCAAGGAATTGGGTAAATATCTATCATGTGCTATCCATGTTTTTACGATCCCTATATACAAAAAATAAAATTATAATAAAAAATGAATTCAATAATAATAATATAGCAATTTCAATAATATTAAAAAAAAAAAAACAAACCATTAGGAGTATGAGATTGTTTTTGTATTTGTAATTCAATTGGTACATCTGGATCAAAAGGAGTTTGTACTCGTTTTAAAATTGCCTCTACTAATTCTGATCTATTACATGCAAAAACTCCCAAATGATCACCAGGTTTATATAATATTTCCATACTTGCTATATCATCGAGTTCTAAGAGTAACGTAGTTCCACTATAAAAGATAAAAATATAAAGTTAAATTTATTATATTATTATCATGAAACTATTATTTATTTACAATTTTCATATAATACCTCGATGAATCACCGCTTAAATTTGTTTTTCGAAACATATTACAAGTAGTTACGTTTTTGTTGTGACATTTGCTTAAAGCTGAAATATTAAAATTATAAAAATAAAAATGTAATTAATAACTATGAATAAATATACCTTTTCCAATTGGTTGAGGTTCAGCTTCTATAAAACGAACAGTTGCTGCTGATAAAGCTTCTGATCCTAAAGATAAGGCAACTTCAAGCAAAGTATCATCATCATCTAAACAGAAAGTTTCACATGCAACCTGAAAATTACAAGAAATGTTAAAAAAACATTTTATAATAAATATGGATAATTACAGATAAGATACGAACAGCGAAAGTATCGGCTGCCCATTTTCGAAAAGCTTGTTCTTGTCCACACATTTCATCTCCTTGTGCCAATTTTAACAGTCGTTCTCCACCTAATTCACCTAATAAATTATCCACATAACGACCAAATGCACAAAAATTTGGATATGCTGATGATCCTAATGCAAAAACAGCAAATCTGAAGAAATGAATTAGAGATTTCATTTCACATTTATAAATTGATTGTAAATAAATATATTCAATAATATACCTAACATTGCTTAAAGGACCAAAAGTATCTTCTGTTTGAGAATCTGTGGTTGAACCCCGAAGAGAATCCAACCTATCCAGTTTTTTTGAATTGCTTACTTCAGTTTGACTATTTGCTTTAATAAACGATTTTGAAGTTGCCAAACTATAATTAATACAAATAATTATAATATAATTTATGAATTTTATTATATTAAAATTATAATACCTTATTTTATTGCCACTATTAATGTACGTTTCATTCATTTTCATTGCATATAAATTTTGTGCAAAAGTCTAAAAAATAAAATTTATATAAAATTATAATTTAAGTTTTAAATAATTAGAATAAAAAATAATAAATTTACTTCGCCATTTTCTGGAGGATCACCATTTCCAAAAGTAGATGTTATAACTAATAATAAAGCTTCGTGTTCTATATTACTAATATCATAATCTGACATGGAAAGTACCTACAATTAAAAGTTTCAAATATTTTTAAATTTTTTTTATATATAATAATTATATATATAATAATATATATATAATAATTATATAATAATATATATAATATATATATAATATATATATAATAATTATATAATAATATATATATATTATAATATATATATAATAATTTTATATATAATAATATATATAATAATTATTTTTTAAAGATTAATTAATGGAATTTAAAATATAATAATATTTAATTATATAATTAAATAATTAAATACCTGCGAATGGAAAGCATGTCCTAATAATTCGCTAAGTTTTTCAGCGTACATTTGTGATGTGCCAGTTTCCGTGGCAAATAATACTGTAGCTTTTATTCTTCGAGATAAAGCTCTTCCAAATAATTTAGATGTAAATTTTACTGCTCTAAAATTATTAATTAATTTGATTTGTAAATTTTGTAAATTTATTTTTCTTTCTTTTTATATATTTATAATGATTTACCTTGCAATTTGCTTAAAATGAAATTTTCGTCTTGGCTTTTTAGAAGTTGATTTCTTATCACGACCTTTTTTCCAAACATGTGTTTTCCAAGCAGGTTCCTATAATAATTATACGCAAATACAAAAATTGTGTATGTAATAGATGTAATAAATTTTTGTTACATATCTATTATATATAATTTTATTATATATAATTTATTTATAAGAACCTGAGCATCATATGACGGTTTTAAATAATAAAGAGCCATTTCTTGATGGAATACAGGTGTAGCTGATCCTGATATCGGTGGTACTATCCATAGCCAATCAGCTGGACATCCATTTCTTAATCGCATTTCATTTTCATAATGTTTCATAAAAGATTCTGAAGCCGTATGATGATCTACAATTGTTACATTTTTCATCTAAAAAAATTTTAAAAGTTTATTATTATTCTTTATAAAAAATTTTTCAATAAAGATATTTCATTCTCGTATATACCTGAAAACTATGCAAAACAGCGACATTAGCTTCTATCATAGCTTTGTCTTTCCATAACGAAGTAGATGTTCTTGTATCTAATCCCATATGAGTTGCAATTGTCTATAAGTAAAATTTATTTTAATATATTTATTTTTTTTTATAGTTAATATTAAAATTGTATAAAAATATACCTCTAATAAATTGTATCGTTGAACATCGCATAAATCTCTTGATCCAATTTCAGTACTCATATACCATCCATTGAATGGTGCGGCTGTAAATTCTAATCCTCCGCAATCAAATACCATTCCAGATACAGCAGGAACTGCGAACCATTTTAATTCTAACTTTTCAAACCAATCATATCTACGATAAATAAATAAAAATTAATAAATCGTCTAAAAATAATGAATAGAAATACTTACGTTGGATGACTAAGGGGTACTTCTAAAACAAGTTCATTTGGAATGTCGAAATAATCAGGGTCATGACCATTTGCCGATAATATCAATGGTAATATATCAAAACGAGTACGTGCACTTTTCCAACCTAATTTCATACATAGCTGTGAAAACAATAGATTGTGTAATAATTTTGAATAATTTTTCAATAAAGATAATTAAAAGTATTTAATTAAAAGTAACAAACGAATTGAAAAGAATTATTTTACTTCAGTGAATTCAATATTTGCAGGATCGCCAATTATGGTACCGTCCGGATTTTTATATCCTGCATAACTTATTAGTTGATGATTCCACACTCTATAATCATGTTTTCCATCCGTACGTTGCGGAAATATTGTTATTGCAGATCTAAAAATCAAATAAAATAATAACATTAATAATATTGAATGAAAAATATTTTTATTATTTATTTACCTAATATTTCCTTTGTTTGTGCTATATTTAATATGATTGCATAAAGCTTCAAACATGCCGCTAGTTGTTGTGACATAACGGCAATCAAATACCTATAATTGAAGATTATAAACTTGAAGAATGATATTTAATTTTACATGTGAACTGGAAAGAAAAGACAAGTAATCGAGATTTGCTTTCAGATAATTATAATATTTTTTCTATTCATTTTTATTTTTATATTAATAAAAAAATATTAAAGTACATAATAAGAAAAAATTATTGAATATATTTTTAATTTTTTTAATTTAGATTTTCAGAATTAGATTTTTATAATATACATACTTTAATATATAATACACATAAGTTTAAATTCTTATATACCTGTAATTTAGACCATTGAATACGACCAATACATCTTGTGGCATTACGCCATGCTACCTTCGCTCCAAAAACTAATTCTGTTTCAGTTAATTGATAAGTACCAGTAACTATAACTTCTTTTTGTACACTTTCCCAACGAATACGATGTGCTTCGCTATTTAATCTATTGTTTAGAAAAATAAATAATATTTAACATATTTAATAGAAAATGATAAAAATATGTTTAGTTATATATAAAAATGTTTTAAATGTTTCTTACCTTCTAATAGAAGAAAAGTATTGTTCGAGAAAATCTTTCGCATGTAAAAGAATTTCTTCTTTTGATCGGGGCTCTGTACTATGAATTGGTAGCTGCATAACACTACCAAGACATACTTGACCAGAGCACAATGTTTTCTAAAGAAAAGATAAGATTGAGATAAAATTAATATAATATTTTTTAATTTCATAAAATTTTATATTCTTAATTATATTTTCTTAATTATCTGTAAAATTTTTTGATAATAATATTTCATTTATTTAAATAAAATAATTTAACATATTACTAATTACAATAACATTCAAATTAGAACATCATTATTACTAAGCTAATCAAAATATGGACATATATTTAAATTATTTTAACTTTTAATCTTAGATATTTAATCTTAAATAAAAGATTATAATATAAATTGGATACAAATAAAAATATTGTTTCTTTCATTCCAACTATACACTTCCTTCAATTGTTTCAAAATTATTTTAATTATTCCAATCATTTGAAAAAATATGTATATTATATATATGCATTATACAATTAGTGTGTCACCGAAACGAATTCTTGTTTTTCGATAGTAGATTTATTCTATTACAAATTTATCTATATTCGCAGTTTTATTCGAACTCCCACGCTGTTCAATAATATTCAATAATATAATATCAAACATTAAAGTTTTTAAATGAAAATTTCTATATATATATAAAATATATAAAGCAATAAAAATTAAAAAATTAAAAAATTAAAAATTAAAAAATTAAAAATAAAAAATAAAAAAATAAATAGAAAAAAAGAATTTCAAAAATTTCTTTCATTACCTCTGCATTTCCAGTGTGCAAAGAATCAAAAGCTTCAGTCTTGTAAATGAGATTTCGCAATTTCGTTGGTTTCTTTTGGCAGGTTCCTGTTGCCTCATGCTCCTTCATTTTAATATTATAATTCTTTTGTTCGATAAAACGTGTTTCTGGTATGTCACCTATTATTGTTCCGCTTGTATATTAGATTGTCACGATACGTACACTGGCTTAACTCTCTTTTGTGAGCATCCCCGTGAGAAGGGAGGGATGTCTGACTCCTTCCTACTGATACTCCAGATTCCGCAAATTGTCACATGCGCTATGAAGCTGCGCCATTGATTTACTGCGCCGATGTGTTTCAATAAATACTTAAATATGATATATATTTTTTGATAATTTATTATATCATATTATGAAAAATATTTGTTATTATTTGTTTAAATAATCTTGAAAATGAATTCTATTGATTATAAGAATAAAAAGGAATAAGATTCTTTTGAGCAATTCATAAATGAGATATTATATGGATCATAAAGATGCGTGATCAATTTAGCGCGCCATATGTTCGGCCATTGTTTATATCGTAAATATTTTATCGATATATCAACTATAATGTAATCGTTTGATAAATAATTAAAAAAAATTATGACAGTTACAAAAATAGTTATATGTAAGAATATTTCACTTACTATTATAGAAAATGTTATTTAAAAGAAAATATTTTTAAAAGCTTTTTTCTTCAAAAATATAACCAAATTTTATGTTTTCGCTATATTGCAATTATAATGAATGCTAATATTTCATATAGTATTTATTAATGTACAAAATAATACAAGTATATTTTATTTACGTAGTATTATTAATATAATACAAGTTATATTTATTTACGTAGTAAAATTCGAAAATAATTAAAAAAAAAAAAAATTGTGCTTACTTATATTTAAAGACGGTTCTTTAATATCATATTGTTTCATATCCATAAAAGTTGACCAAATTTTATACGATTATTTTATTTATAAATAATTTAAAAAATATTTACTTTGATATAAATAAGCAATTTTATAGATAATTATTATAATAATTGTCATCGCAGGAATTTTATTGTTAATGCTTAAAGTTTAGTATATTATTAATTAATTTTTGTCTACTCTGATTTGTTTAGATTATAAACGCAGAAAATAAACGCAAAAATGCAACAAGAAGATAATCATAGTTTTGAATTTGTATCCCACAATATGAAAAATAATATGAATAATAATTCGGAAAAATTGCAAAGAACACCTCGAGTTAGTGGTAAGTTTTATTAATTTATATTTTGATTCATAAATAATAATAAAATCATAATTATTCTATAGAATTTGACAAAAAAGATATAATGTCACAAGAAATTAAACGTAAAATTCATTATACTCCTCAGAATAGTCCGAATAAGTATTCAAAAACTCCTCAAAGTAATGGTATAATATTTAAATGGTATAATATTTCATAATGCTATATAAGAAATAAAATAAATCATTTTATATAAAATATTTCATCTTAGAATCACTTAAAAAAGATACGAAATCACAATCAGAAAGTAACAAACGAAAAATTCAATCATTTCATAATGAAAGTCTGGAAAAAATTCAGAAAATTTGTCCAAGTGGAAAATTTGTTAATACTTTAATAGGACAATGGTCTAAACATATGGGTATCCAAACACCACTGTCCGAAACAGGAATAGTATATAATTTTTATTTTATTAAAAAGTTGTTATCAAAAAGTATTAAATAAAATTTTATTAAATAAATAATAAATAAATAGATACGAGAAAATTTAATTACGGAAGAAATGAAACAAATGCATGTAATTGAAGAACGAAAAATTCAAAAGTTGCAAAAGAAGCTTCAGATCGCTGAAGAAACCATATCTTCACTTTCTATCTCTCATGAGATCGAATTACGAGCTAAAGAGGAGATTTTACAACAGTAATATACATATTTACTATGTATTCTTTAGATATTTATTGCAATTAAAAATTGATAGTGAAGACAGTATTAATTTTCTTCTCTAGATTGAATAACGATTGGGAATCAATTACTAAATATTATTATGAAATATCAGAGAGTTTAAAAGGATTTCAACAACATAAGGATAATCTATCAAAATTATATAATGAAATCATCGTTATTCAACAATCTACAATGAAGAAACTTCAACAAGAATTATGTATTATGAAATTGAAAGGTTAATATTATATAAATTTTATTATAAACTTTGTTTGTATTTCTAATTTTGATTAAAATTAAATTATAATAAATAACTTTGATTAAAATAAAATTAAATTATAATTAAATTTTTTTATAGATGATGAGCAAAGAAATATTGTTAGTACAATGGAAAACAAAGTAATAAATCAAGAGAGAAGGTATTTATGAAACATTTCTTCTTAAACATATAAATTATTCATTGAAGAATAAATATAATGAAAAATTTATGTTTCATTTATTAGAATACATGAAATGATGAATATTGAGAACGAATTGAAAAAACAATTCGAAGAATTGAAAAATAATTCAGTTTTAGAGAAAAATCATTTGCATAATGTTTATACAGAAGAAAAATTGGAATTAATAAAGGTAAAAAATATATATTTCTAAAATATATATTTTAAGAAATATATATTATTTTTAGACTTTATTTTTTTTTTTTTACTTTAATTTTTCTATTTTAAGTAAAAAGACGTGTATAATCTCTTTGAAAATAAAAAATATATTACCTACATTATCGTCACACGTTGTTATCATGGATATAATAAATATCTAAAATATTATAAACAATTACGATTTCAGAAGCAAGAAAGTCTCACGTCGATGAATCAAGAACTACAAGTGCAATTACAGAAGATTACGGAAGAGAAACAAAACTTAACTATCTTGTTTGCTGAAAAAGATGATGAAATAATAAAATTGCAAGGGGAGATTGTTACATGCCAGTAAGTATTTTTATATGTATAAATAAATCATTCATGTATTTCATCTTAATTCATTGATTTTATGGCAGAAATAAAATCGAGAATTTGTTATACTATAATACTGAATTAAGTGCAAAATATGAAAAATCCATAGATAAGGAAGAAAAATTATCAAAAGAAATACAAACGAAAACACAGGAAGTATACAATAATATATTATAATTATATAATATATATAATATATATATATATATATATATATATATATTAAATTAATTTTATTCTTTAAGATCGATAAACTACGAGAAAATTTAAATACTAGACAAGAAATAGAATCTAGTTTAGCTAAAGATTTTAATATGATTGATAATAAATATAAAAATATGCAAAATGATTTTTTAAATATAGAAAATAAATTAAAAGAAGCGCAAGTTCGCAATATAAATCTTGAACAATCTTTACAAATGGTGAATTTGGATAATGAACACAAAATAATGGAATTATACGGAAAAATCGAATTTTTAGAAAAAGAAAAAGCACAAATACTTTTAGAAAAACATTTAAAAATACAGGTACAATTTTAAAATATAACTATAAATTAATATTAATTACAAATATAAATATAAATAAAAATACAAATATAAATAATGAGTTAAATTCATTTATTATAAATAGGAATTTGAGAATACTCATAAATTATCGAAAAAAAAATACGAAACAGAGATAAAATCCTTAAAACAAGAATTCGATGTTAAACTAATAGAAATGAAAAAAACTTTAACTACACAAAATTCTGCATATTTAAAATTAAATGAAAGTTTAAGTAAAATAAATAATGAAGAAAATCAAAATAAACAAATAAATTTCCATGATCAATATACAAAAATAAATCATAATGAATTGCAAGATAATTTAAAAGAAAAAATGCAACCTTTAATAGAATCTATTCCAATAGAAATAATTAAAAAAATAGAAAGTCAAACAAATCAAGTTTGTGAAGTAAAAGAATTTCAAAATCAAGAAAATATAAATAACTCAAAAATTATAATCAAAGATAAAAACGAAATATCAAATCTTGAACAAGATATATATAGCTTTAGTACCAGAGAAATTAATGATGAGTTACAAAATGTAAGTTATATATATAATATGTTATTTTTATATATAATTCATGTTAATTCATGTCAATTGTATATAATTCACTTTAATTTTTTTGGATATACATGATTATATGCATTATATAACTGTTAATTATAGATATTATCAGTACAAGAAAAAAAGGTTCGATTCAATTTAAATTCTCCAACGAAGGTGAAGTTTAACATTCACACTCATACTCACAGTTAATTTTATATAAAATAATAATTATAATATAAAATAATAATAATAATAATAATAATAATATAAAGATAATAAAATTTTTAGGATTTTAATTGTATCGAAAATAATTCTTTTTTTTCTCGAGATAAGGAAGAGAAAAAAAATGAGGTATTATTTAAAAGGAATTTTTCTTTTCTATTTTATATATTTTATATTTAACTAAAAAATTAAGAAAAGTGTTATTTTGCATAAATAGGATAAAGACAATTTCTTGCCGAAAAAAAAAATATTTAAAACACGCAATTATGGATTACGACAATATGGAATTCCAAAGAAACCTCAATTCGGAACACCTGGAAAAATTTCTAAAAAATAAAATTTTATAAAATATTATTATTACATAAAATTATTTAATTATTATAAGTTATTATTTAAAAAATATATAGTTTCATAATATATATATTTCAAAGATAAATTTTTTTGTAATTGCTTAAAATGTATTTTTTCAATCTATTTATGTTTTTTTACTTATGTTTATTAATATACTTTAGTAAATTATATAAATTATATAAAAATATTAATTTTATAAATTACATATTTTGTTAAAAATATAATTAATCCATAACAATTATTAACAAAAAATAATTTCTTTAATAAATATCTATAATAATATCCAACATATTTATTAACAAAATGTATATTTTAGATTCTTATTTATTGTTTATTTAAATACCTATTTTTTACCTATTATATTAAATTCACAATATTCAATCTTTATATATGCATTCATTTGAGCAAGATTGTTCATTGTTTATATATTTTTATTTTTGTTTTAATCTTTTTTTATTTAATTCTTTATTATCATTCCTATTATTTACAGGGATATTTTGAAAATTTTAATTATTCATTAAAGTAGTAGAACAATCCCATTTCATGGATCTTTCAACAGCCATTTTCCATTTAGAATATCTCAAATCTCTTTCTAAAATATAAATATATATAATTTAATATTTTTGTAAAAATATAAAATTTCTTTTAAATTTCTTTTTGTGAAAAAAAATTACCATCTTCTTCAATAGAGGGTGAAAATTTCGTAACTTGAGATGCATCTACATCATTTATGTCGATAAGACCGACTCCAACACCAGCTAATATAGCTGCTCCCAATGCTGTTGTTTCTACCATATTGGGTCGTACTATTAAAAAAAAATGATATTAGAATATAATATAATATAGTATATATGTAAATATATATGCAATATTAATTCATAAAATTTTATACACACCAACATTTATTCCTGTGAGATCAGCTTGTAATTGCATAAGTAAATTGTTTACTGTCATTCCACCATCAACTTGTAAAGTTGTTAATTTTGTTCCAGAATCTTTAACCATGGCTTCTAAAATATCTCTTGTCTGAAAGCAAACAGCTTCTAATGCTGCGCGAATGATATGATACTGTTGTGTATCTTCAGTAATACCACAAATTACTCTAAAATACATGCAATTTGTACTTTGATATCAAAAATAATGATCTTTTAAATAATTATTACTGCAATCTAGTTACCCTCGTGCATCTTGTTGCCAATATGGTGCATATAAACCTGAGAATGCAGGTACAAAATATACATCTCCTGAAGATCTTACATGTTCTGCCATGTCTTGAGATTGTGTTATACTATTAAATAGTTGTATATTATCACGTAACCATGATAAAGCTGCACCAGCTACAGCCACTGAGCCTTCCAATGCATAAGTTGCTGAGTTTTTACCTATTTTATATGCAATAGTTGTTATAAGACCTTGTGTTGAATCTACTTTCTAAAATGATTAAATACTTAATTAAATAAATGAATTAAGTTTTAATAGAACATATAATAATATAATTAATTGAAATGAATACATACAATACTTCCAGTATTGTAAAGTAAGAAACAACCAGTTCCATAAGTAGCTTTTGCTTGTCCAGGTTTTAAGCACAATTGACCAAGAAGTGCTCCCTGTTGATCACCTACACACTTATATATAAATATGAAATATATTAATAATCAAAATTGATAAAATGTTGAACAACATTAATATTTAAATATATTATTTTAATAATATACTCCTGCTATAGGTACACCAGCAAGAACTTCTGGATTTGAAATTGTTGTATATACTTCAGCACTAGATCTTATTTCAGGTAGAATATGCTGTGGAATTCCAAAAAATCGACATAACAGAGGATCCCATTTTAATGATTCAATATTCATTAACATAGTACGAGATGCATTTGAAACATCAGTTACATGTAATTGTCCTTTGGTAAGATTCTATATAAAAAGTATAATTTATTTGATTAGTCAATGAAATAATTATAATTGTAATATTTTGTAGCAAATATTTTGTATAAAATAAAAATCAATAAATGAAAACATACCCAAATAAGCCATGTATCAATAGTTCCAAAAGCACATCTCTCTTCATCTATTGCATGTTTAACACGTGGTATGTTATCAATTAACCAACGTATTTTGAGAGCACTAAAATATGGTGACATTGGAAGTCCACAAAGAGGTTTCAAATAATTTTTGTTTCTTGTTTTATTAGGTACACTATCTAATATGTCTTCCAAAGTTGTAGTAGTTCTCATATCTAACCATACTATAAAAAATTATTAATTTTATTTTAATAATTATATTTATATATTATACATATGCAAATACATTACAAATAATGTATCTTAACAATAAATTATATATTGCATTTTACCTATTGCATTGTGTAATGGTTCTCCTGTATTTTTATCCCACATTAAAGTAGTTTCTCGTTGATTAGTGATTCCAATTGCTTTGATATCTGATACATTTATATTAATATCTTTTAGCTTTTCTATTGTTTTTTTTATGCATTCTATAACAGCTTCCAAAATTTCTTTTGGATCTTGTTCCACCCATCCTTCTTGTGGATATTTTTGTTTAATTTCAATTTGATGTGATGCTAATACCTTTCTATGTAATACATCAAACACCTAAAAAAGGTTATTATATTGTACTATATTGTATTATATTTTATATTATATATTTTTTTCTTATTTTTATATAAAAATCCTAATATTTATTGTAAAATAAATTTATTTAAAATTTTGTTATGAATGAATCATGAATAAAAAACTAATAAAATCAAATAACTTTAATATTGAAAATTTATAAATTAATTAAAAAAAAATTCTGTAAAACATTTTTTTATAAACTATAAAATAATATTTATTTCAAAATATTTTTCTAACATATCATAAAATAAACATCACATTCAAATAATGATTATGACAAAGGTCAAGTTTCATTCAGATAACTTGACTAGATAGTTGTCAGTTATTTTTATTGTTTGAACTTAAACACAAATAAAATTTACTTACTAAGAATCTAGCGCTACTCGTTCCTTCATCAATTGCCCCTATGAATGGTCCCGAATGATTGATATTTTCAGGCATATTTTTTTTTTCTTTATTGAAGTTGAATATTTAAATATATAGTGTATTTGAAAAATGACCTATCGTTAAATCTTTATCGTATCTTGTTATATAATAATACATTTTAAATAAAAATGTAATCAATTATAATAATGTACATTTTAAGTAAAATTAAACAATTCATTTAATTATTTTTCAATATATTTCTATATTGATTACATTTCGAATTTATTTATTATCTATTAGTTATTTGTATTTTAATTTTTCGTGACATTATAAATTATAATTAAATACAAAAAAATAGATAGATAACAAATTTTGAAATTATTTAATTTGCAAGTTTAAGAATAAGTATTAAATAAAAAAAATTACTTAATTCTATGTTATATATTTATTTTTTTTTATTTGAAAATAAAATATTATATATGAAAATATGTATAAAGTAATAATAAAAATAATAAAATAATAAAAATAAAAAAAATGAATATTCATATTTCCTCATAAAATGTAATTAAATAAGTAATAACAACATTAATCAATATCAATTATTTTTTTATTAATGCATATTAATACGTTTTCCTATTGTATCAAATAGATAATTAAATATCGATATATATTTTAATTTCATCATAATTAAATTATAATAATTATATTGCATGTATATTTTTTATGAAGTTTCTAATAAATAAATTGTTTTATTTCAAATATACTTTTATCATAAAAATATTATAGTAAATATTTTTTGTAAATACAATTTTCTAGTGATTTTTATATCTTAAGGTTTGCAATGAGAAAATACTGTTCGACATCTCTATACTATTATAGTAACTTTCTGCAACCCAGCTAATATTTATCTCATTTCACTTTGCGTTACCGGTAAGGAAAGACGTACGTTAGTGAGAATAGTGGATAATTATTTGCTCGATAATAATTAAATTAGATTAAGTGTTCATCAGTGTCTAATATTTATGAATTTTTTAATGTTTTAGGCAAATCACTATTAAACTGGCTTCGTAATATACGTTTATTACTTGGCCGGATTTCTTTATTACGGTAGAGTAAGTATTATTTCGTGTTATGTCGAGACTACCCATATGAATCTTTTTTTTCATTTTGTCTTTTTCTTTTTGAATATAACGGTATCACCTTTATATTACCTGTTTCTTATTTCGAGATAGAAATACGCAAGTACTATTTTCGATCTATGCAACGTGCATACATTCATTTCAAAAAGGTTAGCGATCTTGTGACGTGTCAAGTGAATACTTCATTCCATATGGTGGTCACTAGTTCAACTACTCTGTGGTCATTGACATGCTGGCATATAACTTGAATCTGCTATTTTGCTATTTCTCATTTAACATAATAATCATTATAAATTTTTATTGCTATTTGATGATTCATATTATATGTCTTAAAAATCAATTTATTATATAATTGAATATTTATATTAAAAGAAGATATTAAACAGAATTTTTTTTATAAAGATATAAATTTTTAATATAGATTGTTCAAACAAAAACAGCAATCATTTAAATTTCTGTAAAAATATCATATCTTTTTCATTTTTTTTTTATTTTTTTATTTATATTTTATAATTTTTATAGTGTTATTAAATGATTAATCAATAAAATAATTTCATTTGAATTACTATGTAAATATAATTTTGAATAAATATTATAAATAAATATAGCAATAAACTAAATTGTATAATATATTTTCTTATAAATTATATTATAAATGAATTATAAATTATATTAATATATTAAATCTTAAGATTTTAAAATTTTATTTAATAGATTATTTTTTATATTTCATTCAATCTTAAAATTATGATGAATGTTATATAATTGTTCATTATAGTGCTACTGTAAGGACTTGGCACGAAACAGGACAACCCCATCATGCAGCAGCAGTCAGTAATGGAAGAGGGAACGGCCTATGAGCCACCTACTTATGATGAGACATTCCCAGTTCTTCCTGAGTCAACCAGTTCAAGTTCAGGGAAATTAAATATTTTCTCTATAAATAACAATTTACAACTTGGACGTATAACTATTACTCAGGTATAAATTTAATTATAATATTTATATAATTTTTTAATTATTCTAATTCTGTATTTTATTATTTATCATCTATTATTTTGTTACTTAGATGTTTCGTGTACCTGGTGAGGAACGAAAATTTGATCATAGTGACAAATTTGGAGAACGAGAATCTATACGTACATGTAAAACAATAATGAAAGAAACAAATACTATTATTGAAATAGCGACATCAAAAGATCAATCTTTAACATTCCTAATAACTGGTAAACAAAATCAAGTGCTTGAAGCAAAACGTAGAATTTTAACAACATTTCAGACCCAGGTTTGATATTATAAAATTAATATTATAATAAAATTAAAATAATATAAATTTTGAATTTTCAATTGATTATAGGCAAGTAAACAAATTAGTATTCCTAAGGACCATCATCGTTGGATTCTTGGAAAACAGGGACAGCGTTTAAAAGATCTAGAAAAAACAACTGCAACAAAAATAAATGTTCCATCTGTGCAAGATCAATCAGATATAATAACAATTACAGGAACTAAAGAAGGAATAGAAAAGGCTGAACATGAAATTAAAGTAATTTCAGATGAACAAGTGAGTAAAAATATCAAAAAAAAAAAAAATATTTAATATAAATATTAAATATAAATTATATTATATATATATAAAGATATAAGTAATATACAAAGATTTTTTATTAGTCAAGAAAAGCATTTGAAAGAATATCTGTGCCAAAAATTTATCATCCATTTATACATGGTGCATACAATGAGAATCTCAATGCCATGATGGCAGAAACTGGTGCTCGAATTAATATTCCTCCTGCTCATTCACAAGAAGATGAAATTACTATTGCTGGTGAAAAAGAAGGTGTTGCAGCAGCAAAACAAAAAATCGAAGCCATTTATAAAGATATGGTATAGATAATAAATATTATTATAAAATTACTAAATAGAAATTATTTTTTATATCTTCTTAAAATTAAAATTATAATTAATTAATTATATTTCTCATTTAGGAAAAGAGATGTACAACAGTGTCAGTTGAAGTTCCAAAATCTCAACACAAATATGTTATTGGTCCACGAGGTAGTACAATAGCAGAAATCTTACAAGTAACTGGTGTCAGTGTAGAAATGCCTGCATCAGATTCCCCAACAGGAACTATTACTCTTCGTGGACCTCAAGAAAAACTTGGTCAAGGTATTCGTTTTAGTATTTTTTAAGAGATTTTTATATTAGAACATTAATTAAATGTTTGCATAAACGTTTTTTTGATTCAATATTATAGCATTAAATAAAGTATATGAAAAAGCAAATAGTGTTCGTACAGCTGTGGTGAAAGCACCTGTTTGGATTCATAAATACATAATTGGTAGAAAAGGTGTTAATATTAAACGTATTACACAAGAAATGCCAAAAGTGAATGTAGAATTTACTGGAAAAGAAGATAAAATTAAAATCGAAGGTCCTCCTGAAGAAGTGGAAAAAGCACAAAATGAGCTTCAATTAATGGCTACTGATCTTATATCTAAGCTTACTTTTACAGAATTAAATGTCGATCCTAGATTTTATAAACATATTATTGGAAAAAATGGATGTAATGGTAAATTTTTTTGAAATAATTTAATTATATTAAAATTTATATTGCTATATTATTTTTAATAATTTTTTATTAAATTTAATTTTATATTAGTAAATCGTGTAAAAGAAGGGACAGGTGTTGTAATTAATATTTCTGAAAATGATGGAAGTAATGTGATTCGTATTGAAGGAAATCTTGCTGGTGTACTCAAAGCTCAAACGGTTTGTAATATTTATTTTATATATTATAAATATTACATAATCAAAACTTTTTTATAATATTTTATAATATAATACTTCAATTCATTATAGGAATTAGTAGAAATGGTAAAAAAACTGGAAAATGAAAAAGAGAAAGATGTAATAATAGATCATCGTTATTATCCTAGTATTATTGGAAATAAAGGAGATAATATCAAAGAAATTAGAGATAAGTTTAATCAAGTACAGATTACTATTCCTGGTCCAGGTATGTAGCATAATATATGCAATAACTAGAACTCGGATTTATGCCAGGTACAAACATTTGAAAGACCTCGATTCTTATTGGCAATTAACCAAAGAGAGAATTTATTCATATTTAGAAGTTTATAATTTAATTTGATAGTTTATAATTTTCTATTTATATAAAATTTTCTATGTTATATAAAAAATATGTTCTATAAAATATATTTAAATTTTCTATAAAAAAATATTTTTTTTATTAAATTTATTCACATTCCGAATTTGAAATTTAAAAATTATGAAAAGTTGTAATACAAAATATCCTATTTTTTAAAATGATTATATTTTGTATAAAACTAAGAAAATTATAACTTTTTAAAACAATTTTTTAAACTTTTTAAAAACAATGTCATAGTTATTAAATAAAAAAAATATACGAAAAATTTAAAAAGTTATTTTTTTATTTAAATTAAAAATATTTTTAATTAAAAATTTTTTATTTACAGGTGAAAAAGGAGATATTGTAAAAATTAGAGGACCCAAAGAAGATGTAGACAAGTGCCATAAGTATTTAATGAAATTAGTAAAAGAACTGAATGAAAATAATTATGTCTTAGAGGTACCTATTTTTAAGCAATTTCATAAGTTTGTCATTGGAAAAGGTGGAGTTAATATTCGTAAAGTTGGTATCCAAATATTTTATTTTTATATATTTTTAAAATAAATTACAAATATAACATATATATTATCTTAATTTTTTAATTTTTAGATTAGAGAAGAAACACAAACTAAAATTGATTTACCTGCTGAAGGCGAAAAAAGCGATGTTATAACTATCACGGGCAAAAAAGAAAACGTGGAGAAAGCTAAAGAAATGATTCAAAAAATACAAAACGAATTGGTAATATTAATATTCTTATAAAAATATTGAATTATTAATTTTAATTTATATTAAGTAATTTTTTGTATTAGGCCAATATTATTACTGATGAGATAGTAATACCACCAAAATTTTATAATTCTCTTATTGGTACTGGTGGAAAATTAATTCATTCTATTATGGAAGATTGTGGTGGTGTTGCAATTAAATTTCCTACAGCAGAGAGTCGAAGTGATAAGGTAATTTAATTTGAAACTATCAGAATTAAATGTATAAATATTAAAATATTTTATTCATATTAAAATTATTTATTAAAATTATTATTATTATATATTATTATAATTTATATTAAAATTATTCATATTAATATTATTTTATTCATATTAAAATATTTTGTTCATAGGTAACTATTAGAGGGCCTAAAGAAGATGTTGAAAAAGCGAAACAACAGTTACTTGAACTTACAAATGAAAAGCAATTGTCCAGTTATTCAGCTGAAGTACGTGCCAAAGTACAACATCATAAATTTCTTATTGGAAAGAATGGTGCTAATATTAAAAAAGTTAGTTATTTAATAATATAACTTATATTATATAATTACATATAATGTGTTATGATATGTTATATTTAATTATATATATCGTGTTTTATTTGATTTATTTACTTAGATAAGAGAATCCACAGGAGCACGTATTATATTTCCAACAGAAGATGATCAAGATAAAGAAGTAATTACAATAATGGGCAAAAAGGAAGCTGTTGAAAAAGCTAAAGCTGAATTAGAAGCTACGATTAGCGAAATTGTAAATCTTTAATCATAGTTATTTTTAATTATATTGAAATCTGTCTTTAATATTAAAATTATTTTTCATATAAATCAAATTATTTTTTATATTTGATCTATTTTATAGGATAATATTACTGAAGGTGAAATTCGTATCGATCCGAAACATCATAGACATTTTGTAGCTCGAAGAGGAGGTGTATTACATCGTATAGCAGATGAATGTGGAGGAGTACAAATTTCATTTCCTCGAGCTGGTGTTGATAGTGATCGTGTAATTTTGAAAGGATCGCATGAATGTATAGAAGCAGCGAAACAACGGATGCGTGAAATTGTACAAGAATTGGTAAATTTTTTAACTTGTATTTTTTTTTTATTTGTTGTATATTCTTATAATTATTTTATATATAATTGTTACTTTTTAGGAATCAATGGTAACAGAAGAATGCATAATACCTCAAAAACATCATCGTACAGTTATGGGAGCAAAAGGACGTAAAGTGCAAATGATTACATCTGAATATGATGTACAAATTAAATTTCCTGATCGGGATACATATGGTTAATTTAAAATTAATTGAAATTTAAAAAAAAAAATTATAAAATTTGTAATCAAGATATTCATATTTTAGATGAACAACGTGTAGTAGAACAAATGAATGGTGAAAATGGCGAAATTTCTGAAACTGTTCCAGCTTGTGATATTATTCGTATCACAGGACAACCAGAGAATGTTGCAGCTGCTAAACAAGCACTGCTTGATCTTGTACCAATTACAATAGAAGTTAATATTGTTATTAGTAATTATATAAAAAATAATTTAATAATTTACAAAGAATTACGTAATTTTAATATAATTTTTAGGTAGAGGTACCATTTGACCTTCATCGCTCTATAATAGGACAAAAAGGTCGTGATGTGCGAGAATTAATGAATACGTATGATGTTCATATCATGTTATCTCCAGCGGAGGAAAAACTTGATTATATTAAGGTATATATATATATATATATATATATATGTAAATATAATATGATATTTAATATTAAGATATAATATTAATATAATATTTAATTTAAAATTATTTTTTTTATTTAGATTTCTGGAACACCATCATGTGTTGAAAATGCAAAACAAGCCATTCTTGATAAGTGTAAAGCTTTGGAAGCTGAACGACAAGATAGAGCTTTGAAATCATTTGAATTGAAGGTAAATTTACTATATATAATAATTATTAATAATATATTATTATAACATAATATTTTGAAAAATTATAAATAAATTTATTTAACTAATTTTATTTTAGATTGAAGTTGATCCAGAATATCATCCAAAAATAATTGGACGAAAAGGAGCCGTGATTAATAAGATACGTAGTGATCATGATGTTCAAATTAATTTTCCACGTAAAGGTGATCCTGAAGAACATATCATTACAATCACTGGTTACGAAAAAAATGCTTGTACTGCAAGAGATGATATTATGAAAATTGTTAATGAATTAGTAAGTATATTGCCTACTTAAGATTTATTTTATAAATATAATGATAATTAATGAAATATATTCACATAATTTAGAATGGCTTGACAAAAGAAGAAGTACATATAAATGCTGCTGTACATTCGCGTTTAATTGGTTCGAAAGGTAGAAATATTCGTAAAATAATGGATGAATTTAAAGTGGATATTAAATTTCCAAGGAAAACCGATCCTGATCCTAATATTGTAACAATTGTTGGTACAGAAGAAAATGTAGCTGATGCTAAGGATCGTTTATTGAATTTAGAAGAAGAATATGTAAGTTTAATATAAAATATATGTAAAATCATTTATTTTCATAAAATCGATAAATAATTTTATGTTACATAATATTTATTGTATTTTAGATTCAAGATGTTTTAGAAAATGAATATCGCGAAAATTTGCGTTCACCTCAACGAGATGAAAGAAATTCTGGAAATTCGGGCTTTGTAGTAAAAGGAGGACCGTGGGAACAGCAACAGCAAAGTGCTCCAAATACTGCTAGTGTTGAAGAGTTTCCACAATTTGCTGGATATTCTCACGTACCTGTGACTAATCCTGATGGTCCTTGGGGTGTGAAACGTTAATATTTATATAGAGTAAAAGTCAATGAAACATAAGATAAACATAATATATGAACTTTCCTCTGACAAACAATACAGAAGGGTACACACATTAGTGCTAGGTGGTTCCCTGTTCCATTACTGATGTTGCTGCATACGACCTGGCCACTCTATTGGACTCTGATACTGGTTTACTACATAACATTTGACGATGGTGTTTATATTTACAGTTCATATACTAATTACCTATGTATCTGTAACTGTAACGCATGATTTTAGTTGATTGCCATGTTAGAAATATTCACACATACAGTCAGACGCAAATTATGCGTAATTTCATTCACAAAAAAACATTTGATTTCTTCATAACTTTTAATTCTGCTAATATGCCTTTCAGGTACAGATATGTTGTACTTAAGACTGTGGCTTCTCTTGTAGGAACTAATTTTTTGTGTATATTATATATTTCCCAGATTGTCTCTATTCGTATAGATTGCGTGGCTAAATGCGTTTGCGTTTAACCAAGCATATTTTGTTAATTTATTTATATTTTTTGTACATATAAATTGCATTTTTTTGTTATGTTGGACTTAAGTGGAATTGTTTCTGAATTACATTATGATGATATTAGAGTCTATACAAATTTTTTGCAAAATGTGAAGCTTTAAGGTCTTTCTAAGGAAAACGTTCCTAAGTATAATTTTCCTGCTTTTTTATAGCTAGTATATTAATTAATAAAATCGCTTTATGCTCTTGAAATTGCAATGTGCTATAAAGTGAACGAATCTGCCAATAAAAGATAGTTGATCATGTATATTATTAAATGCTGGACTTAAGAAAAGCAGAAATTAGTGATTATATAATGTATATTGAAGGAACATAATCTTTAGAAGGCCTTGCTATTTTTGTACTGCTTTACGCAGTTATTAAAGACCAGATACGAAATCATTGGCATCATTAAAAGAAAAGAATCATGGATATTTATAATGCAAGTGATATGTCGTATTCTTTGAATAGCTGATTTTATTTATTCTTTTTATTTTACTGTTTGCTGTATGATGTGCAAATTTTTGCATTCTACTATTTATGAGGCCAACTAGCTAAGAAAAAAATATTCGGTTCAAGTGCCTTGTCTATTTTCTTCAGGACAGCTCATTTCAATTGTTGGAGGAATGTGAATATTAGATTATACATAATTATATATAAATATACATGTATATATATATGTATATTTACATATATATACATACACATATATATATAAATGTATATATATATACATTATATAAATATTGATAATAATTACATTATTATATATATACATATATATAATCAATATGATAGCTATTGTACTTGCAGGTACAATAATATACTACTATCACAAATAGATACTATCATGTATACAGAAATTCATCTATATTTTTTAGATTTACAGTAATTTTTATAAAACTACTTGGTACGACGACTTATATGTCATCTCCAATGCATGGTTTATACAAAATGCCAGAATTAGCAATTTTAATATGCTTAGTTTTGGCTAACAATTTGATAGATGCTGTGCATGAATGTACCTTTTCTAATGAATTATAAATACAAAGTAATTGTAATTATGAAATAATATTCTCTGTACACATTATGTCATAATATATAAATTCTCTACTGTAATAATATATATATATATATAATTAATCTATTGTTAAGATAGTGTTATTTTTTCTTTTTTCTTTATAGCATTAAATAAATTATGAGACAATATATTATAATAACATTTGACATTTATTTATTATAACATAGTTGTAATGTTTGGTAATGTTTTTAATTGCTGTACAAATCCTTCATTAGGTTTAATACAATTTCTTATATTTTTTACCTTATTATATGCATCATCATATGATATTTTTTGAAGAGCCATTATATAAGATATAATAATCGCTGGTGAACGAGATATACCAGCATTACAATGTACAAGAATATTTTCATCGCGATGTTTGTGTATAATTCTGATACATTTTTTAATTACTACAATTAGATCAGATTCGGGTAAATCCAACAATTCACAATAATAATACTTAATGTCATCAAATTTTACTGGTACATCAATACCAATACTTAAAACATGACGAATTTTATGTTTTTGTAATATTTCTTTGTTTATAATTGGATCTTGTGAGCTTAGGAACAATCCTTGTATTACTTGTGCAATCTGTAAATCAGGTTTATTATCTATTACAAATGGTGTTCCTGTAAAGGATAATTTCCTTTTTATTCCATTATACTCTTCATATTTTTGACCAAGTGTATTAGTTACAATAGTTTTACATTTTTTTAATTCTAATTTTTTATTTTTTATTAAACTGTTTAAATCCATTATCAATATGCAAATAATATGAAGAAAGGAAAATATAAAATTGATCAAAAAAATCATTTAATGATATTTACATAAATTTCTAAAAATATATATTAGATTTCATCTGTATCTAATGGTATAATTATATTATTATCAGAAATTTTGTATTTTACAATATATTCATTTAATTTTTCATGGCAATATCCTACATTCATAAGATATAAACCATAAGCTGGAGCTGTCTGTATCTGAGGAAGATAATTATGATGACCAGGAACTTGTAACATTACACTTATATCTTTTTCTGTTATTTTATCTGAACCTAAAGCAATTAAAGCACCGACAATTCGTCTAACCTATAAAAAAAAATATTAATAATATTAATATATCTATAATTATTATATATTTTAATCTATAATAATATAATATTTATAAAAAATTAATAATAAAATTAATATCTATATCCTTTATGTATGTGTGAATTTTATTTATAAAAAAATATTTGTTAATCATACCTGTTTATATAAGAAACCTTTTGCTGAACATATAATATTCCAATATTCAAAGTTTTGAGATAAAGGATCATTTGGCATAAGTGGATAACCTTTTTCTATAGTTAAACTATTCAAATTTCGTACATAATTAATTGATTTATTAGTTATACTTTTTGCACAAAATGTTCTAAAATCTTTTGTTCCCATAAAAAGTTGTGTTGCACGTTTTATTCTTTCAGAATCAAAAGTATTTGATCTGTAATAAAAACAATTTATATAATTTTTTATACAATAAACATATTTATTATATTTTATATAATAAACATATCTTTTTCACAGATATAAATTATACCTGACATGAAAACACTGATTTAATTCTGTAACGGGAATTCTATGTTCATCTTTATTTTTAGCTACTAAAAATCTATAAAGATAAGTTCTAGAGTTTACAAGTTTCCTTACATGAAAAGTCTTTTTTACTGGAATAAATTCTAATAACCTGAAAATAATATATAAATAATTTGTGATTAAAAAATATAAAATAATATGATTAAAAAATATGAAAATTTTAAATATATATTTACCTTATATTATGATCACAATTAAGAAGATATCGATTCACAAATTTAAGTGTATCATTGGGATAATAAATAGAGTCATATTTATTTTTTATATCAATGTGAGCTAAATTACACATACTATGTACACCAATATCTGTTCTATGAATTTTAATTATTTTATAATTATTGTATAATATATACTTATTCAATATAATATTAAATATTAATTATATATATAATTAAATATTTACCTGCTAGAACAAGTTATCTTTGGCCATTCTATACATTTTGGTATTAAAGTTGTAAAAGCATTTTCCAAAACTCCTTGAATAGTATCAATATCACGTATTATAATATTTTCATCTTGAATTACATTTTTTTGCATTCCTCTAAATATAAAAATAAAATTTTTTTATGTTTTAATAATACTTTAATATTTAAATAATACTATATAAATAATATAATAAATTTTTATTGTTAAATTTCAGATTTTATTCTCTGCTATTTATATATTTTATATTTTCTTAACATTTTTTAACAATAATATTTTTTAATATTAAATTTAGAAATAAATTTATGATCTAAATATGTATAAATACATATATATAATTATACCTATATTGTGTACCAAGATATGAAAATTTGATAAAATATCTTCTCATTTTTTAACTATAACGTGTTACTAATTGTTTAATTTAAACTGAATAGCAATTTCTGATATAAAATTGACTTTTTGTAAAAAAGTAACTTTAACCTTAAAGTATTTACTACTTATATGAGTAAATTTATCGGTATAAATGCTAACATGTATTTATACATGGATTTAAAAAAGATATTTATAAATTAATATAAATTAAATGCAATTATCTAACTATTCTAATAACAATAATGTTATTTGAAACTACTTTTATTAATTTTATATTATTAAGTAATTTTATTATAAAACTATATATTATCAGAATGGAAAAATTTCGCAAAAAATTCAAGTTTTCTTACAAAATTTTTAATAATTATAATTAATATTGTTATTCTAAATCAATAAAAAAACTATTCAAATAGTGTCTCGTTCATTTTAATCAAATCAAATTATAAATTTAATATATTTCAATTATCAATATTTTAATAAAAATGTATAAATATATTTATATATAATATAAATAATTTGAATATTTCTGCATTTATTCAATTAATTTTTAAAAGAATTTATAAAAATATATAGAATAATATACATAGAAATATACCTACGTAATAAAATAATCATTAATTTGTGTAAGTAATAAAAGATTAAATCAAATTCTGTATAATTTATAAAGTTATTTATATTATATTAAATCGATTCGTTACAATCACGACAGTTTAGTCAATTTTGTTAGTTTTAATCTACTATTTTAGTATTTATTTGATTTAATAATGAAAATAAAATTCATTTGGTGGAAAATTATCAAACAATATTTAACAAATTGCAATATACATGGTGTTAAATATCTCGTAGACGATCAATTATCATATATAGAACGGTAATCGTATTTATTTAAAAATTATTATTATAAAAATTGTAATTAAATAATTGATAGATAATAGATTTGAAATATATAAATATAATATATATTAATATATAAATTTATATAAAATATATAAATATAATATTTTAATTTTTACATATATATATGTTTTTTTATAAAAATTATATTTATTATTATATATTTTATATTATATATTATAATTATTATTATATATATATATTTTTATATATGTAAACAGAAAATTTACATACTTTAGAATTTAAAATTTGAATTATACATATTGAATACATTTAATTAATCCAAAGAAATTTTATATTTTTATAATAACGATATTAATTTATTATATTAATTTACAGATTATTCTGGCTCATATTTTGTGTATTATGTTGGTGGGGTTGTACAAACATGATTAAAGATGTATTGATAAATTATGTTCAATATCCTGTTGCTTTAACTGCTGAAACTACTTATGTTGACTGGCAGATACCTTTTCCTGCCGTTGCTTTTTGTATTACTTCCGCTCCTATATTGAAAAGATATTTCATATTGTATGTTATATTAAAATTAAAATGGTTTATTATTTTATATTATAATTGAAACTAATTTTCATAAACTCGAATTTTTTAAAGATATTTCTAAAAACATCTAATTATCAATTTCTAAGAATAAAATATAAATAAATGTTTTTAAGGAATCCAGGATCATTCACTGATGCGCCTCGAAAAGTTTTTAAATATTCATCTGAAGAACTTCTGTCTTTCTACGAAGAGGTGAAGAATTATTATTCATTTTTATGAAATTAAATATATTATACTTATTGAATACAGAACAAGTTAATATATTATAAATATTTATCATAGATACGTATTCCTTGTAAAGAGTTCTTTGCGGAATGCAGTTGGAACAACATAAAATTCGATTGTTGTACTAAATTCCAGGAATTAAGAAAAACTGGCGTGGGTTATTGCCTTGCGATAAATACATTTCATTTGAAAAAATTTGATAAATCAAACGTGCATTTCTTTGTAAATCGTACCGTGAAATATGGTGATCTTATCATTGATATTTCTGTAGATGCAAGAATGAAACAACATCTTTATAATGGATTTACAGTTCGTATCTATTTTTTAATATTTTAATTTAATTAATAATTCACCAATTTTCATTTTATTGCAATGATTTCAGCTGAAATTCAAAATTAGAATTAGAATTGAAATTATTAAATAATTAATCTTTAATTCTTAATTATTTTAATATAATTTTTATAAAGATATCTTATATACATATATCTTATAAATTATATTATATTTATAACAATATTATATTTATAAATAATATAATAAACAATATTATTAACAATATTCAATGATCTAAGAAAAAGTATTTATCGAAAAATTACAATTATTATTGAAGAAATATGGCAGCACATTATAAAAACTTTTTAAAAAAGTAAAATACACATAAAAAACAGAGATTTAAATTTACATTGTTGATTTTTAATAAAGCTTTTCAAAATTCCATTAGCAATGCAATTAGTTTTATCAATTGTCTGAGGTCATGTTAAAATAATACATAATAATATCACTAATGAATCATTAAGTATTTATAAATAAGTAGATAATAATACGAATTTATATAATATTATATTTATTATATTTATATTGTTGTAGTAATAGTAATCAATGACGGGCGATTATCTCTATTACATATTTTTATTTTACTTTTATATTAAAAATAAAAATAATTTTGTAATTTTTTTCGATATTTTTCTTAATCTAGAATCTATTTTATCACATAGATTATGATTAATTTTTAAAATAAATTAAAAAATACCAGCAAAAATGAATGTTTTCGGCATTTTTTTAACTTTAATTATTATTTAAACATATTTAAATGTTTATAATTTAATAATTTATTATTTTCGTGATTCGTGAGAATTCATAGAATCATTTTATGAATTATTACTATTGAATAATTATCATTGTGAGAATACAAAACATTTTCAAAGCTAAAAAATTGTAATTTTTTTAAAATTGATTTTTTAAACAATCGTGGAAAAAATTTTTTGCAGATTCATATTTAATATATTAAAATTTATAGAAAACGCCTATTGAAGATTATAAAATCATATAAGATATATGTTGAAGTATTATTAATACTTTTTAGTATTATTAATATATAATATATTTTGACACATTTCGAGAAAATGTTTTATTATATAATTATTTAAAGAAAAAAAAAGAAAACAATTGATAAAAATTATGCAATTTTAGGTACATGTTCTCAACAATTTACAATTACCAATATTTAAAAGCTTGAGTCATGTAATTTTAAAAATCGGACACACAACTCGAGTTGGATTTACAATGGAAGACACATTTAATGAGGATGGCGTAAAAAAAATTGCGATCGAACACAGAGGTTGTCGATTTCCTAATGAAAAACGAGCATACAATTTATTTGACATTTATAGTAGAGATTCATGTTATGTAGAAGTACGTCAATTTTTCTCTTTCAGAACAAATATACCAAATCTTTTTCAAATATTATACTTATTATCGATCAATTAAAGAATTTCATATAATTTATGATTTTATTAATAGTAAAAAATGAATGCTATTTATAGATAATTATAGAACGGATGATAAAGCTCTGTGGTTGCGTAAATTTTTATTATTTTGTGCCTCATGGAACAAGAGTTTGCAATAGTACGGAAATGTCTTGCATATATGCTAATAAGATGAATTTCAATATGCAATCACTTATGGATGAATGTGTTCCGGATTGTGAGGGAACATCATTGGCTGTGTATGAATCCTGTAAAAATATTAATGATTGAAAATATCTTAATATAAAAAAAATATATACATATTGTATTTTAGATTACAAATAACATTTTTTTAAGCATAAAGCATTATGTGATTCAATTTTTAAACATAAAATGTTTATTAATTTTTTTTTAAAATTAACTTATGATATTCTTAAATATAATATGATATTTTGTATTATAGGGAACAATTGCTTGAATCTTATAAATATGATCCTTTAGGTGAAAAATATACACGTCTTCATTTTACTTTGCTTTCACATCCAATGATACGATATCGTCGATATGTGGTCAACGATCTTTTAAACGTTATAGGTAATTTAATTATTATTATGAGCAATTATAATTCTATCTATTTAAATCATATATCATTTGATAAAAAAATGAAAATTATTTATTCAAAGTTAAATATTTATGTTTCTTTTTTTTTAAATTTCCTTCATGATTAATGCTATTATCATTATCAAACAAATAATGCTTCCGGCAAATTAATGAAGAAATTGCGAAAAGATATAAAGTTACCTTCAAAAATTCAGATAAAAATCTTACAAAAAACTATATTTTTTACTCGGATTTCATATATAGATAATATATCAATAATTTAATTAATTATAGAACTATAAAATGTAATGTTATACAAAATATTTTGTTTCATAAAGTATCATCATAAGTAATCAATTTTTTATTTGTTTGAGATAAAGATATATATATATATTATGTGATGATCAAAATATAGAATATACTCATTATCATTCTTAAATATAATCTTTTGCTATTATCAATTGTTTAACATATGTATCTCTTATTGTGATTACCATATAGGAAAATTTTTACTTGTTATATATGAATACATTGAAGCTATAATTTGTTATATTATAGCAAACAACTCTGATTTTGTGTTTGTAAAAAGATTTTTGATATTTTATCGATAAGTATCATGTATTTCTAAATTTTTTTATGTCTGAAGTATCTTGCATGATATTATCTTACAATATTATACTATAAAATTTTTTTTTATTATAATTTAATGATGTTATTTTTAGTTTCAGTTGGAAGTGCAATTGGTCTTTTCATGGGTGCCAGTATTTTAAGTATTTTTGAAATACCATATTGGTTATTCATTCGTCGAGACAAAATAATATAAGATCCTAATTTTATTGAATCAAAATATTAAAATGTGAATAGAGATTAAATTTATATTATCTTTTTAATTATTGATTTTTTACACATTAAATGTAATTATTTCACGAATTTTGCATATTGTATATTTCAAAGAAAAGATAGAGCAAATAGTTTAATAATATAGATAATATATGTTCTATATTAACATGATCCGAAAATTTATTGCTGTTTTATCTTTATATTATTTGTCGATAGATATGCATACGAAATTAAAGATATAAGTATCATAAGTACATCATAAATACATAAAGAAATCACTTTATCATTGATACTTATATAAAGACTATTTCACGATATGATATTTACTTTCTCAATCATGTCAAAATCAGAGTTAGAAATTGAAATCGCATCAGAATGCTTGAATGATAAAAAATTATTTTCTAATATTCATAGTTATAATTTGCTCACATTTCAAGAAGTGCAAACTCTAGTCAAACGTATCTCAAGTGATAAAGCAGTTGTACAAAAGTACTCTCTGAGATCATATTCTGATGGAAAGCTTGGATTTCTCGGATCCCATCAAAGGCTCAACGTGGAAATTAAAACCACAAATGGAAAAGATATACTAACTTTTTTTGTTAAAACTGTACCATACGATTTACCAATTCAAGCTGAATACGTGCTCGATAAATGTGTCTTTTTGAAAGAAAAAATTTTTTACCGTGACATAATTCCACAGTTATATCATAATTATAAAGATGAATCATGGACGGCAACTTGTTTCTTAGTAAAAAAAAATTTGTTATTATTCGAAGATTTAAGTATCAAGGGTTACTCATTGAGAAATAAATTGTTCAACAAGGAACTCATTGTGTCTAGTTTAACAACCATTGCTAAATTACATGCATGCTCTTTGTTGGCAGAAGCACGTCTTGGAAAATCTCTGAAGGAATTATATCCGCAAGCTTTCATAGAAAATGCTTTCTCTGAGACTGGAAAGACTAGCGAATGGTTTGATGTAAGTGTGAATGCTATAGTTGCCATTGCTAAACATCTTAATCTGGATGCTAGTTTAATACCAAAAACTTGTAAAGAAGTATATGCAGCTTTGAAAATGTCATCTATAAAAAAGAATGTAATTAGTCATGGAGATTTATGGGGAAACAATCTGATGTTTAATAATAGTGTACCTCCAAAGTGTCTGTTGATTGATTTTCAATTGATCAGATATTGTCCTTTGGCGCATGATGTAGCACAACTCCTATATCTTTGTACTGACCGTGATTTTCGAGTAACTTGGGAAGAAACTATGTTAAAGCATTACTATAGTGTGTTACATGAAACTCTGAACTCAACAAAAACAATTTCTGTGGAAATTCCAGCTTGGTCAGAATTAATTGAAGGAATAGAAGAACAGAGATTAGCCGCTATAATTACTGCAGCTATATATTTTCAAACTGTATTATTAGATGAGAAATTAGGAGCAGAAATTTTGGGTAATCCTAACAGTTATCATGAATTTGAATTTAAAAATAGAAATGAAACAGTACTTAAACTCATGGAAATTGATCCAATATATAATAAACGTTTAACAGAAACTGTTACTGAATTAGTTGAGTTTAGTTTTCGGTTAAATGAATTACCGAAACCAACATAATTTTTATTAGTTAATTAATAGAGCATATTTTTTTTTGCACTTTAAGATAAGTTTTCAATAAAATATAATATTGTTAATTATTACAAGATATTTTAAATATGTACAATATTATGTAAATATATATAAATATGGACATTGTATTTATTAATGTAATAAATAATTCATGAAATAAATTGTATCTGTATTCGTTTAGTGATTCATTAAAAAAGAGTAAATTATTTCTCTTGCAATTTTACAAATAATTAATTTTTTAAATGTGAAAATAATATAAATAAACAAAATCAAAACAAAATTTATACTAAATCAATGTTCAATTTCTTCTCGATCTGGAAGTATAGTTGAAAGAAAAGACCAATTATGATCAACTAGTTGCACTTTTGTTTCATCAACATCATTGATTTCAATTATAGATGGTAATTCCTGTTTTTTTGATCGTAATAATTCTCCTTCACTTTCTTCAGCTGAATCTTCTTGTAAATCTTTTTGAGTTGTGTTATCTCTATAAAAATTAAAATAAAAATAAGTTATATAAGTATTATATCATAATTTTTAATAAAATATAATAAATAACAAAAATTATTTAAAAATTTATTCGATTATTTTCAAATTTGAATTTGAGTTTGAATTTATAATTCATTTACAATGATTTGCTATAATTTATTAAAATTAAAAATTATATTAAATTACTTATCGATTTTATCATCTATTGATTGAGTTTTAGATACAGATGACGATAACAGGGATGTAATAAATGATGTACATAACATTTTCATGGGCGGTAAAGTGTGTGCTGAAACACTAAGGAGCTGAAACATAATTAATTCAAATATCAGAAATTACTAAATTTTTAATATATTAAGTATTTGTTTGAGAGTATTGTTTGATTTATTTGTTTGTTTGAGAAATAAAAAAATAACGCTCGTTTATTTCTTTAATCATATTTATGATGTTAGTGACGATCAATTAGTTAATTAGTCTTAAGACTGACGCAAACATACTCCCAAATGAAAATTTCTGCAATTCCTGCAATCTTCTATTTCAGATCTAGGTTGACACGTTTCTTTCAACCTACACAAATATTCTTCTCAGTATATACTAATTTTCGTCAGAAAATAGCTAGAAAAGATGAAGCAAAAAACAAGTAATGTTACTGCGAAAAATCTAAATGTACACTCTGTATATTTAATATAATATAATTTCGCTTAATCGATATTTCTAACTAATAAAAAAAAAATTTCTTAAAGAATTGTTAATTTAAAGTAATCTGATTGATTTTAAAAAAATTTATAAAAAAAATATATAGAATAAATAAAATTAACAGTTGTTAAAAATGCATTAAAAATATATTTAAATGCATATATAGATAATATATAGATATAAATATAAAGATTTATTATATAAATATATAATAAAATTATATAAAACAAATTATCAAAAATGAATTTAATTTCAAAGAAATAATACTAATTATATAAGTTTACAAGGGAATGCTAACTAACTTAAAACAATTTAACAAGATAGAATGCTCTTTTCGACATACATCTACATATAAAAGGAATACGATTTTATTAATAGGTAATGTAACAATCAGGACAGCTCCCGCGAGAGATAAGACTTTGTTCCTAGCTTCCCCAACAGGTTCGTCCTGACCTGGTTTTATCGGAACATTTGCAAATAGTTCCGGAACGGCGTTGAAAACCACCGTTTTCCATTTTGCATCGTAACGAAAATGAATAAAGGAACATACTTCGAAAGTGTTGATTTTTTATTCTTAGTTTATTAATCTTTTGGAAGAATTAATTAAAAAAAAATTTAATTAATTTAATTAATCAAAATTTACCCTGAATGTATCATTTTTATCGGAATAAAATTATAAGAATGAAAAATTGAGAAATATTGAGAAAAAAATAAAATGTATGTTAATTATTTGAAATTTTCAATAGGAAATGAATTATTAGATTAGATTTAGAAATTTAAGAAAACAAATTTAAGAAAATATTAATTTGAATATAAATATTGAAAATAAATATATCTAGTTCTATGCTATACATTCTTAGGATGAATTATAAAGAGAAATAGTTACGAGATGACTGATAAAGAATTAAGTATTCTACAGAACTGACGTAATTTGTAAGAAAGTAGTGAGTTAGCGGATATCCGTCTACTGAAGTAACAACGTAGATGTTGTCTAATTAATTACAAAGTACATGTTTTACGTTCACTTTTATGACATCATTAAACATCTTTGAATATTATGCACCTATTATTTATATTTTGAAATATTTTCATAAATACTTAAAAAAATATAAAAATAAATTGCAATATATTTTTTGAAAAGAATACAAACAATATATAAATAAATTTCTATTATCTATATAAATTTTATTTAAACTATAAGATTTTATTCAAAAATTATATAAATAACAAGAATGTTTAATAATAAGTAAAATTTTAATACGTTTAATGTTTAATAATAAATCTTATCTTAATGTTTAATAATAAAATCTTTTCTTTAAATAATTAATAAAATTATAGTTATTCCAATTTATTTCTATATGCAATAAAATATGTAAGTTAACATTTTCCTATAAATTTTCTATAAATTTTAAAAAGATGACATATACTAATCCCTGAAAAATCTTTAAAATTAATTATTCAAAATATAATGTATTTGTATTTTCCATATTATCATTAATGATTATGTGGCCTTAAGGACCGCAGAAACTCGGTGATGATCCTTAATTTGCTTAGCCTCCAGACGCTGAAAGCAATCTCCAAATAGGACAAGATTTAACTTTTAGACAAGCTGATATTATCGTGTTCATTTAAATGATCGCACATAGAATGAGAGAGTATATAAGATAGTTTGAACAATGTTTCTTTCTTTCTCTATTTTCCGTTAACTTGTTGCTCCAACTTGCTCACGATAAGGGAAACTCGGTCTATTGATTTTGTATTGGTTTTAAAGCAGTGAAATTTTATAACAGTATACATAGATGTGTCTACTCAAGTTCAATCTCTATTATTCTCGAGAATGTTTCCATGTGTGATAATCAGTTTATTTTTTAAACAACTTGTATTTTCAATCAGTCAATTATTTATATACCTTTTATCATTCCAGAAAAAAGTAAAAGAATGAGTAATGAGATGAAATATTATTTTTTCTTCTTTTTTTTTTATTTTATGAAAAATATTAATATATTATAGTTTAATATTTAGGAATTCTTTCAAACAATTCTTCAATGTTATTCGTGAAGAAATATTTAAAATTCAGATTTTTTAAAGATCTATTCAAGCTGTGATTTCAGGATATATTTAGATAATTTACAAAATCAAATCGAATTTATGATTTTTTTGAATAATGCGCAATTGAAGGTTTTTTTGTCGAAGACAATGCCCTAGGTCAGAAGGACAACTGGAACGCCGTGAAAGGGTGGGAGTGCGGAGAAGTATTAAATCATAGCGAAGCCACTTCCAAAGTCAGTTCTACGTTGAACGTTCAGACAAGAAATTCTTCCTTGGTAACTATTCATCGATTGTTTTATCGAAAAATTTATTATTTTTTTCTCCTATTTTTCTTTATAAACATTTTTATGAAGTTTCACTCAATACTTTTACTAAAAAATAAATAAGAAAGAATAGGTAAATTTAAATAGAAGATATTGAAATCTTATAATATTCTGCAACTTGTCTGATACTCTTCATTGAACTTAATTTCAGTCAATTTTTATGTTTAATAGAATTCTTCAAATATTTCATTAAGCAGTAATAAGCTTGTGATTGTGTTTCTGAAGTGAATCTTCTCGTGCATTAAAAAAAATTAGAAGAAAATTTTGTTATCATTAACAATATCGGTTATGAAGTTAACAGCGTGGAATTTTGTGTTGTGCATCCTGGTAACTATTTTCTTTCTGGCGGTTACCACGTCTGCATATCCTGCTAGCAATCCAGAAATAGTGAGTATCTCTTTTGATATTTTATCTTCTTCCGTAAAAATTATGAAATTTAAATTTCGATACCATCTATAAGTTATTTCATTTTTCTTTGATTACTAAAAATTTCATATTATGTATTTTCTTTTTCGTAAATTATTTAAAATATTATTTCTTGATGTGAATCTTGTTTGAAATTCAACCACGTGTTGAAAATGGCGCGTGGGCAATTGATTCATAAAATTGCGTTCCTCTTAAGGAGTTAGGTACATAGAAGTACATAGTAGATAGTACATAGATAGTAGAAGTACATAGAGGTACATAGTAGTAGAAAAAATGATATAATAGACAAACAGAGAAAGTCGTGATCGCAATTCAATCTGTAATATAGAAAGTGAGAATATCCTGCAAATATTTAAAAATTTTTAAATTGAAATGTAATTCTTTAAAATGAAGCAATTTCTTTTACTCCATCAATTATTAGTTATTCCATTTCAATCATTTAATTTTATTTTTATTAAAAAAAAAAATAATAATAATAATCATTGTAGTTCAAAGCGATAATTATAAAAAACCATGTTTTTCTGGATCAGAAAATGTTATCATTAGGTCGAGTTTGCATCGACAAAATAAAGCAAATAGATAAAGGAGAATATACACGTGTATATCGATAATTTTATTTGGGATGACATAATTCAGTCATCGATATTAAAAAACAAAGCTATATAATGGAGTTTCAAATTAATTTTATAATTTGTTATGTGCAAAATGTATCAAAAATAAAAAGAAATTTTTTATATTCATTCTATGAATTAACAAGAAGATAAATAGAGATTCATATTTTCCGCCTGCACGTGGGATGCATACGCAAGCAAGAGTGGACGTTGCTCGCAAGCGGTTCTTATTAAATCAATCTCTTTTCCTCCACTTGTATTGGTATATCTAATCAAATTGAACTGTAGGTGGTATCGTAAACATAGTTCATACTTGTGAGAATTCCTTTCGAATCATTTATTATTAATTTTGTAAAAGAAACTTATAATTTGACGAATTTCTTTTTAAATATTTATAAAATACTGTTTTGTATGTATGTATATATATATATATATATANTATAATATTTTATTATAATATTAGAATTAAAATAAAATTGGAAGAAAATAGTAATTTTTTGTATAAAAATAATTTCAAGTTTTTTTTGTATAAAGATTTTTTCATTTACTAAAGAAATATGTTTATTTCTATATATGTTTAAAATTTATTAATTATGTTTAAACTCAAATCTAAATTATATAAATGAAAATTGATTTTTTTTTTAATGTATCATAAAGTACATGAAATTATTATAGAAGAAAAAATTCAAATTATAATTTTCTTTTACTGAGAAACAATTGCTATGTTCTTTATATGCTATTTATATTTGTTAAATAATTTGAATTTTATTAAATATAGTCAATTATTTTTTTAAGATGTATAACTTGCAGGCGATCGAAAATATGCGACAGATTCCGCAATGGCATTGTTTGCGCTACAGAAAATTTGATCTCGTACGTCGCTGTCGGAATTACCGTTTAGGAAGAAAACATTGACAAATACAAAATCATCGCAATTCAAGATGGATGAATATAAATAAGTCATTATATTTTAAGTTTCATCGTCCAACTATTTTAAATATTCTACTCCATATGTTTAAACTTATATAACAAATGAATAATGAATAACAAAAATAAGAATAATAAAAATAACAAAAATGAATAACAAGTTATAATAATATTTCTATAGAAAATTTGTAAATTATTTATAAATTTAGTTCATAAATTGAGCAATATAAATAATATATATTTTAATTTAATTTTTTATATTATATTATCTATATTAAGACTGTACTTCTAAGATTTTAAAATTAATCTTAAAATTTTATTTTATATAAATTAGAAAAAAGATATATATATATATAAATGAAAATATCTCATGAGATAAATAATTTTTATTTTTCTAAAATAAAATTTTTAATAAAATTCATTATTCATTATATTATTAATATTATTTGTACTTTTATGTTTTTTACTTAATTATTTATATTATTATATGAAAAACTGTATATAAATAAATGCTCTTTGATCTCATCATAAAATGAGAATATGTTAAAATAAAATTATTTTTTTTAATACTAAAGTATTTTGGAATTAATATTATCTACTTAATAAATTTATTTACTAATTAAGATATAAAGAGACATAAAAATAATAAACATATAATTATAAAAGTATATTTAAATCCACTTACTTCTTCCACTATTCCTTTTCCTGGTACTCCTAATTGTTCATACATAAATGGTGCAGCTGTTTTTGTGTCCTTAATAGTTTTAGTCGCTATTAGGTTACTAAAAGCAGTTGCAGAAACATTTGTATTTGTAGATAAGATTTCGAGAGAAATAGTCACTTCAGATTCTGGCTCTAATGTTAGTAATTCCTACAAATAAATTTATTATAATGCATGTAAATATTATATAAAATAATTTTTTAATGATTTTTTCATTATATTAAATCATGTTATGTATATTTATATATTTATCGTTACATACTTGATTAGAATCTAAAAAAAAAAGCTGTGACCTTCGTTGCCATATCCTATATGATGAATCTCGTTTCTCTCGTAAGTGTGGTACAAAAGCGGCTGCCAAAATTGAACTATTATTTTCAATGACATTTTTTCTTGTATAGATAGGTAACGATTTTTGAGGTGTGAATATAAACACTGAAATTAATTCGTTAATTCCTATTTAAAAACGAATTTGATATTTTGTTAGACAAATTAAACTTACATGAATTATCAATTGTGAAAACAGCCATATATGTTGACTTTGGATCTGCTGTAAGAGTTGCAACTTTTAAAGATACGCTCCATATTAATGTAAGTGATAAAATGTTCCACACTGCAATGTGATGTGCGGAAGCTGCTATAACAAGATGACAAGCTTCTTGTTTTCCAAATTCAATTCGTCTAACAAAATACAAATAATAATGAAAATAATGTATTATTTTATTAATATCATTATTATTTATAATACTTACGTCACTGGATACTGATATTGACTATGTGTAAGGCTACATTTAAATGTACAAGTATCTGGAGTCCACATTGTCACACTAGAATCAAAACCAATTCCAATTAATGAACCATCTATCGAGAAACCAGCATCTGATACAGGTAGATTTCTATAATCTCCTATACTATGACACTGCCAATATTTTGTTTTTTCTGCAACACATTTAATCTTAAAATTTAATATAAAATGATATAAAACAATATAAAATAAAAATGAAATATATAAATTTTACATACTGAACATAGATAAAGGTTCTACAAGATGCCATAATTTAAATTTTTTATCTTTGCCAGTTGTAACTGCCAGTGCTTCATTTTCATCAAATAATGTACTCGGTTGAAAATGCAAAGCATTAATACCACCTTCATGAGGAAGCTCAATTGATGTATTTAAAGCATACCTAATGATTAATATATTATTTTAGAATTTATATATATTTTTATATATCGATATATAAAATATTTTTTATACTTACATTTGTTGTATACTATCATATTTCCAAAATTTTAGCCTTACTTCTATACATGATACATTATCATTTCGTTCTTCAATAGTTGCCATCCACATACCATTGTTATTTAATGCTATTTTTGTAACTTCCGTATTTACAATAATTGCATTGCGTTCTTGTGTTAAAAAATTTTGTGCCGTAATATTTATCTAAGAATTTATCAATAGTTACATGTAAATTTTTTTTACGAGTTTTATCTTATTATCATTACTTACATTATATAATAAACTTTTTGTATGAGTGTTATAAAATTGAACATGTCCAGTGCGACTATTTAATACTAAACAATTAGTACGCGGATCAACAATAAGACCAGCAGGAAATAAATCTTTAGAAGATAAACTTACACCCCATGTAAAATTTTGTATAACTGAAGTCAATTTTCTTTGTGGATTTACAACTACAATACCTATATATTACACATATTTGAAAAATATAAATATATCTTTCTTAATAGAAAATATTAATAATGTAAACTGCAAAAGAAAATGAATTATAAAATAACATTAAAAAATATTTATACCATTATCTAAAGTAGATACAGCAACATATAAATTATCTGGAGCTATAGTAAGATGTTTAATAGGTGCAGGTAATCGCGGAAGAAAAGATTTTTGATGTGGATTTGCTAAAACCCATTTCACTAATACACATTCTCCTCCTCCTGTATACATATGTCCTCCTATGATATTTAATAATAGATATATATCTTGAAATTCAAAAAAATATTAAATATATATATATAAAATATACCTGATTTACTGAATACTATTTCTGTAACAGGTAATGTATGCCAGTGATAAACAGCTGTATAAGGTCTTGTTTGAAATAAACCTTTCCATACTACTGCACGACCAGTTGAATCTCCTGTGGCAACACATTCTTCTTCTGGATGTCCAGCAATACATGTTGGTCTTCTACCAGTTCTACCAGTTTTGTGTCTGTGATAAAATCAAATAATATTTAAATATTTTTTATTAAATTCTTATTTAATTTTCCATTTTTTTATGTAAAAATATTTACAATTTGTCGATAAGATTCCTTGATGGATTTAATATATGTAAATCTACATCATGAAGAATAGCTATTAAGTTTTCTCCATGATTTCCAATTACATCAATATAATATTCATGTGAATTTGTTCTGCAATAATAAGCAAAAATACATAACAAATTGAAGAAAATTTTAATTCATAAAAAGAATTCATTAAAAAGAAAGTTTCTCTTACGATATACATGTGGATTTTGTACAAACTCCATTATCTAAATCAAATAAAACTATATAAATTTTAGTATTGCATTTGGAAATATATGTTACAAGCACTTGTCTTAACTCATTTCCTTTATGAGTTTTATAATTTACAATATGAAATGTTTTTATTTTTGGTTCTTCTTGAAATTTCAATTTCTGTAAAAAGAATGACAACAATAGAATTAATAAACAATAAAATATGAAAATTCTGAAAAAAAATATGATTTTATATATTGTTATAAAATACATTTAATATTCATACTAATTTTTTTGTGATAATTCCACTTTGACAACTCCAAAAATTTAATTCTCCATTTTCTGTGCAAGCAATGATTAGATTAGGATTTTCAGGATGTACAATTAATCCTGCAATTCTAAAATTTGCTGGTTCTAATTCTTTTACAAAATCTCCAGTTTGTGTACTATATGCTCTTATAACATGTTTCCATACTATATACAATAATCTGTAATAATAAATGTATATAATATAATATAAATTGGATAATGAACTTAAAATTTAAGTCTAATTTTAAATTTAAATCTAATTAAATTTAAATCTAATTTTATTCCAATTAATTGAAAAATTATAACTGAAAAAATGATAAAAGTACTAAAAGTTTAAGGTTTTTTAGTTCCCAAAGCAAAATTTTATTAAAAAATATTAAAAAAAACTATTCATATTTAATATAAAATTAAAACTTACTCTCCATCATGAGAAAAAATTGGTCGTTGATCAATTATACTACCTCCACCTTTTCTCGTAAGAATTAAATCATCTACATCTATTATTTCAATATTTTTAGATTGGCGCCGTGTACTCAATTTCATTTGCATTTTGTTATTTAACTCGTAAAACAATAAATTTCCTAATAATTACATGTGGTATTATACAACTCATATATTAATAACATAACAAAATATAAAATATATGTAAAAAAATTATATTTTGACAACTACACGTGTTTAATATAATTAACCAAACCAAATGTTAATCACATGGTATCTTGTTGCATCCACATATTGAAGCAAACTTCATATGTCATTTATACAACTGTATCAAAAAAATACCTAGATATATCTTTATAAGAAAATTATATATTTTTTCATTAAAATAAAATTTATGTTTTTATATATGATTCTTATATATTTAATAAAAAATTACAAATAAAAATATAAAAATATAAATAACAAAATATATTATTTCAAAAATATGCAATCAGTTTAAAAAAATATTTATCAATTATATCAAATATAATTATATTTAGTGACATCTAAAAAAAATGAGGATCAATTCTGAAATATTGATTTAAAAATAGTAAGAAAAGAAAATAATAGGAAAAAGATAAAGATTAAATAAAAAATATTAAAATCAAGGTCATCTTTAGAATGCTGCAAATGAAACAGAAAGAAAAAATAAAAAAGAATGAAAGAAAGATAGAAATAGAATAAGAATAAATAATTAGCGCCATCTCTTGAAATCCTAAAGCAATATAAGTTAAAAAAAAAAATAAATAAAATAACATTAATTTTCAATTCTTAATTTTTTTACTTTTTTTTGGAATCCTTATAATTCCGTTTGTAATATTTTTTTATTTCTTTTTTTGCTTTTTTTTTAAATTCATTTTTTGAATAAGAAAACATGAAAAAATATGTGATTTATTGTTAATAAATAGCATAATGGCACAATAACAGCTTTTCATTTATTTTCAATAATAATATATATAATTTGGTGTTTGAACACAAAATTTTTATGGAATTTTAAAAAATATAACGTGTATTTAATGTGTCTGAATGATAACGCAATGATAAAATTGGCAAAACTGATTTTCTTTCATTCAGTACTCTATTTTGATGGTAAGATTACACACTTGCTTATCGATAACAATATAAGTAGTTACTTATAGATTTCTACCATATATTTTAAAATATAAAATGTAAATGTTATAATTTTTAATATTCTATTAATATTTTGTTAATTTTAAAATTTATTGATGTAATATAATTTATTAAATTAGAAATAATTTACCATTTTTAATTTATTAAAATTTTTTGTTTTGGAATTATCTTTATATATTACGAATACTATCAACTTATCTGTAATATTATAATTAATTAATAAGTTATTATAAATTTATTCTTGTGCAATTAACTTTTTGAATAACAACAACCGATATTTTTATTTATATATGTTTATAATGATATCTTATATTGGTAAAACAGTTTATCTATTTTTAAAAAGTAGAAAATTTATACAATGATAAGTTATTATTTATCAACTCTATCGGTATTAATTAAAAATATAAAATCAATAAATAATTAATGTGTGATCTATTTTCTTAAATTTCTTTGCATTCTTTTACATTATAAAATATTGATAGTAAATATTATTTATCTAATATTTTTGTTAATAAAAAAAAAAAAAAAAAAAGAAAAGAAAAATATGTATAATAAAATACTGATTATATTAATATTAAACATAACATATACTCTGTTCAAAAAAATATTTTCGAGTAACTGTTGCTTTATTCTCCCTTAACTTTACATATTATAATAACATAAATGAAAACTTAGAAAAAGAGAGAAAAACAGATCAGATTAGAAACTGCATTAATAAATAAAGCGCATAGATTATTCGGCTTTGAGTGGATGGAAAACAAGTACTGCACGCGAGCAAAAATTCAAATAAAGATTTTATTGAAATATAAGGAATCTGTACCAGACAGAACTAAAATTGCCGTTTAGAATTTGGTACTACCGGGGTTCATATATCGTATATGCCTGCGTAATCGCTCTTTCACTTTCTTTCTTTTTCCGTGAATGTGTATGTGTATTTTTTTTTTTAATTATTATAAGTAGAGTCTGAATATTCTATAAGTACAGAAACAATGTTAAAGGTACGCGCAGTCTATCTCAAAGTCTCTAAAGCTAAAAAGGATTCTCTAGACCTGCAGTTTGTGATTTTACATTTACAACTTAAAGGGGTTTTTGCTTTTGTTTTCTATTTACAATTACGATAACTGAAAGGTCTAAAGCTACGAGTTTCTCTTTCATTCTCACTCATTCTTTTCTTACTCTATTATCATAGAGTTGTAAATGTTCGACTATTTACAATTTTTACAGAATATTTCTCTCTTAATATACAGAATGTGTTGGTTTACACAATTGGATTACACAACAATTTAATAAACGTTTATTTAAATCCCTTACAATAGAAATTGTAAGGAATCACGTGACTTAATTGTACACAATTAGTCCCATTTTATTTCTCATTTAAAAAGATAAAAATTATCATTCCCTATTTCTGCTGAAAATCGATTATACAATTAGGGAAAGAATAAAATATTAATATTAAATATTTAACATTCGTTGCAGAGATGTATTAAATTGTTTTAAATAATTAATAAAACTTTCTAAATTATAATAATAATAATATTAAAGAAAACTTGTTCGAACGAGGCTCGTTTTTCGTCAAATAGGACATATCGTGTACATATAGTCTCTAATAATACTATACTAAGAATGTAAAAACCTAAAAACTTTTCTTTCTTTATATTAGTTACAATAAATAAGCAACGTATATGATTTTTTTCTTTTAAGTTTTACGATTATATAATTATATCACGGATTTACTGGTTCTGAAATTGGTGCATTCGCGCGCCAATTGTACGGTGGAAATCGTTGAAAAAAAGAAAAAAAAAAGTAAAATAAAGTAAAATAAACAGTAAAAAATAAAAAAAGTAAATCATGATATTTGAAAAAGTTTAGCGACATTAATTAATTTGGATAAAAATTGTTAGAATTTGGTTGTTGTACTCAATTCTCTGTTCAGGATGACCGTTTTCGAGGTAGGAACATCTCTATTTGGTGAATACATGTCGACAACCTATCTTAAAAAATAAAATGGCGCTTTCGCAAGGATATGCATAAATACTTCTCAATATATATATATATATATATACATATACATATATATCGTTGGAATTAAATGTCGCACGCGTAAAAACGTATGATGCGCAGTCAGTCCTTAAATTCGAATAAGAGGAAAAAAAAGAAAAAAGAAGAAAACACATTTGACAGTATAAAAAAATGCAACAGCTAACACATTTAAACAATACTTCATCGATTCGTAACAAAAACTCCGATAACCGATATAGAACACGTTATAGAGATTATAATAAAATGATCGTCTATTATATTGTACGTATATGGTAAACGTACATCGTTTTTCTTCTCTTTTTCAATTTCTTTATCAATATGTATTGAATTCCATGTGTGTATATCTGTGATGCTATAACTTGAAAAAAATCAGTAATGCTTTTGTCAAATTTAAAATTTACAAATAAATATTTGTTTTTTTTTTGTGACACAATATTGCTAAGAAAAAGAGAAAAAAATCAGAATATTCATCGTTAAATATAATATAATATCATAATGTTGAGAAATATGTTATTAAGATAACAGTTCTTTTTTTTCAATCCCATACTCGAAAAATTTTTTTTCATATTTTCTTAAATCGCTTCTACGAAGCTGCTTTGATTATTCTAAAAACGAATTAGAAAAATATTTCTTTCCAGATCTGTACTATTTTATCATAGTAAAATTTGAAATCAACTAATTTACAAGATATACTATTATTTCTGCAGAGTTCTAATACAAGCGAAAATGCAATCAATGAGAAAATGTATTTATCTTCTAAAATGTTTCGTTCAGATCTTTTTGCATTTTTCTCTGTCTTTTAATACAGAGATTTATGGACTATCAAGCGTTTTAAAAAATGTACAAGTATATATCACGACATGACAGCGACTCATGACGTACCGTTGTTCTTTTGCATAAGGTTGTCGCATGATGATAGTCTTACTATCTTTTATCCATTGATAATCACACAATAATTTTTCACTTAACATACTGGAAATCTGACTATTCAATTTTGTTTGCAATAAAATTCACAGGATATCGTATCCATAATATTGAATTTTAAGTTCTCATATTTTTTGTTTCTGGAAGTTCTTGGAACTTCGTTCAGAATACATAATATACCAGAAACTGCGAGTTATAAATTTTAATATATTTTGTCATAATTTACGCATAACTTTGATCTTCTTTATAACCACAAAAAAATCCGTTTTACTTCTTTAGAAAAACGTTCTTATATATATATATATATATAGCTCAATATCGTCACATACTATATGATTACATATATATATAACCATCTTCGGCTCTACACTTCAACGTGTGAAAATAATTTATATTTACAAGCGTGGTTCAGTATTAGAAATTCACAATAAAGCGTCCTTATTCAGAACTTGTTAATAGATATCGCTCTTCGGATCTCTCTCCCGGAAGAATCCTTTTTCAGTCTTACACTCCCTGATGGTAACGGTCTTCAAATTCACCGTCACGTCTGTAATGAACACTTGATCGGCAACTGGATTCCTTGCATGCCAATAATCCGTACCAGGACTCGAGAGAGGAATATACATGTCTGTTTTTGTAATTTCTGTTTGTTTCACGCTCGATGTATTATTATTATTGTTGTTATTATTGTTGGTATGGTTATTATTATTGTTATGACTATGATGCCCATTAACAACAGTTGATAACCTGTTGTTATTCGTGTATGAATCCGTAGGACTGGGTGACTTATGACCATTCGTATCTACCGCCACAGTTCCGTTCGATTTTTCTTGTTTTTGCTCGGACAAGTGCCTCTTTTTGCTAGGCTGTTCCAAAGGAGTATCTATTTGAGGAGATAAAGGTGCGGGTGGTGCACGTGGCAACGAGGGTGGAGGACCATGAGGCACATCGGCTTCGGCACGCTTTTTCTCTTGTACTGCAGGAGCTGGCGTTGTTGGCATTGCTGGCAACGGTTCTTCTGGTGTCGACTTCACACTCGATGATGATGGCCTTCTACCATTAACTTTGTGACTCTGGAATGAAATTTAGAATGTCTTAATTATTATAAAGTTTTTTTTATTATAATTTTTATTATAAATGTTTCAAAATTTCAAATTTTCAATGTAGAAAAATTTTCAAAAACATTATTACAACATGCATTTTAATAATTATTTTAAAATCAAAAATAAATTTTAAGCGATTATTAGAGAATAAATTTACAACAATTTACAACAATTAATAACAATTTAGGAATGTGAATGAATACTTACGTGATAAGAAGGAGATGTTGGATTACTCTTTAGTGGCAATAGTCGAGGAATCTTATTTGGTGGAGGACTTCCACTTGGACTTGTAGTAATAGTAACACCAATTTTTCCCGATTCTTTGCTAAGAACTTCAGCTTTTCTTTTTGTACCACTCGGTTCTCTCCTGGGCAATAAAGGACTATCTACACTGCTATTGGAACTATCTGAATCGACGCTGAAAGCGGATGCCGATAATTCTGGAGCTGTGGGCGATTCGTGCCCATCGAGAGAACTCGGAAGCGTGTCTTCATCAGGTGCAACGGGATTTAGACGAGGAGCAGAAGTGCTACCGGTAGTCGATTCGTCTTGACTATCTTCTCCGACTCTCTCATCTCCACCTGGTTCTTCTTCAACAACCATGTTGGCCAAAACATGTTCCTGATATACGAGGAAATGTTTAATTTTATAACGTTTATATATATTATCATATAATTCTTCAAAAATTGTAGAAAATAATAAAAAATTATTTAATTTTAAAAAATTTAAGAATATAATATTATTTAATATAAATTTAATTCTTAATAACATATTTCATTTGATTAAAAATTTAAAAAATTCAATATAAATTAATATAATATTCAATATAAATTTAATTCTTAATAACTTATTTTATTTGATCCAAAATTTAAAAAATGATCATATAATTTATAATTTGAAAATATATAGATATAATAGGTATATATATATATTACATGGAAATTTTTATGAAATTAAAGTTGAAAATAATATTATTTTTTAGAGAAATATGAATAATTATTTACACTATATCTAGTATCCCTCCGTCTAGGTCTTCTTGTAGTTACATCTCCACCTTTTTGACTTTCTTCGTATAATTCGATTAATCTGACGTCTAAAATGTTCTCTTCTGGTTCCCATGTGTTGTATCTGTAAAGAGAAAAATTATATTCTTAATTTATTTGAAGGAGTCACATAATATTTATCAGTTTTATTTTTCACTTACTTTTTGCTCCATCCCTTCCACTTTACGAAATATTCTACTTTACCCTATAAAAAACAAAAATGATTTATAATTACAAAAAAATATTTACGCAAAAAATTAATAAATATGAAAATTAAATTTGATAATTATATATATATAGCTTTCGTAATATTTTTAAACAATTATTTATAAATAAAAATTTGATGAATTTTTATATTTTTTTTAAATTTGTGAAAATATTATTAAATAAATAATAATATAAATATAAACACGTTTCATTAATTTGTCATATATTTTTTTCAATGTTTAACTATAAAAATGTTTATGGATTATCAATTTAAATGTTATATTTAATATTATATTTATAGTTAATACAATGAATAAGTACAATAAGAATTAAATTTTTTTAAAAATTTGAACATTTTTATTATATTTTTCATCTGTCATCATATTATGCAAACAAATAATTTCTATAAAATAAAGATTTAAGAATTCGAAAAAGATATATATTTTTTCATTTTTTTTTTAATAATTATCATTTAATATTAAATATTAAAACATCAATCATAATATCAATGAATCTTTTAAATTATCCCTTTATTTCTCAATAAAAAGTATCCGTTAAAAAAAAAGAAGAAAATTCTTAACATTTGGTAACAATGTTCGAAATCCAGACGATTTTTGTAATTTTTGAAAAAATACCGTAATACGAATGGAAATTAATTTATAAAATTATAGATAATTTTGATTTGATTTGATATATATAAATATAACGAGAATTTAAAATAAAAAACAAGTTTACAATTTTTATTCCATTTCATCCGACTGACAAAAAAACTCTTGGCGCCAGTCCTCGTTGATTACGATATTGAAATGTGGTTGATCGCAAAGATCCATTTCGCGCGTCTGCGTCAAACAACGGATTTTCGAATCTATCTCGTAAAAGTGTACGGTCGATAAAACGGGCGGTGTTGACTTCTACGAGAGCTGCTTATACGACTCACCTATTGGCCGTCGGCCAACGAACGAAAGCATGCCGACCGATCGAGGTGCGCAGCCAGTGTGACAGTTGAAAAACAATGACATAACTGTGCAGGTATAGGACACGTCGGTTTATCGCGCATGAGCCGTTCGCAGCTGAGAAGACTCGCGTGTTTTATGTCGATTTACAACGTTGCCAATTTCAACCAGTATCGTTATTTTACTCCGAAGATTACCGGTATGGTAAAAACGCATAAATTCTTGTATAAATTGTGACTGTTTTAAAATATATTACTATAAAGATTCATGCAGTAATAAATCAAAATTACTAATCATGTATACGATGAAAATATGATAATTTAAAAATTTTTGACGGAAAAAATAAATGTAATATTTTTATAAATGTATCCTTATAGAAAATATAGAACTTATAATATCTTAAACAGATAAATAAATGAACTAAAATAGATTTTTAAGATTTTGTTTACAATAGAATATAAAAAAATAAATAAATATATTTTATGTTAAATGATTATCAATAAAACGTGTTTGTTCGAGTTCAAAGAGAGATATCGAGAGCATCACATACGATAGAAATCACCACGGGAGGGGCAAAATTGTCGGAATGATAGTGGGAAAGAGAAAGATCATGAAGAGGGGAGGAACCGGCAACGGCGCATAGACAAACAGATTCCATATAGTGGCGCTATCTGCCGGTGACGGTTCGCAGTTCTCTTACTTACCCGCTTTTCCCTCTTCTTCGTAATCCGTTCCGCAGCGTAAACTCTGTCACCTAGATCCATGATGTTTTAATCCTTGTTCTTTAGATGCGTATGAAAGTTGTTAATATATCCAATAAGAAAGTGATGCGTGTCACTGAAATACACCACTGAGTAATGTAACACCATATGTAAACACAAAAAACGCGCGTCCCATCGGAAAGGGAATTTCAAGCGGCACAGTTTGCGCGCCTGAGTTTCTTCTTCGTGTGTTCACGCACAATAATCTTGTGTACGATATTCGTCGAGCACTCGAGATACTCGACTGCGTTTCGTTTTGTTTCGAAGTTGTGTTAGATTTGGTGTCTGTGTTGGCCGGCAACACGTTTTCTGCTTCTGCTGGTGTTGCTGCTCCCTTCGTGCAAGATCGGGGTTCGTGACGTCAGCAATTCCCCCTCACCTCGTAAACACCAAACATGGCCGTCGTACGGATATACGCTGATCGAGTGCGTCCCAAACTGATGGTGAAAATTAACGTCGGTATAGGCACTAGCAACTTGTGGATCCGCGTACGAAGTGCGGAAAACCGTTTTCAAGCCCCGTGAACGCTCTACAGTCTCTTTATATGCAAATATTTAAAAACTGGAGCGATCGACTCACAGCGTCTAGCACATTCTGCGGATCGAGGCCGACTAGAGCCGAGGTCTGCCGAACTCCCCTCGCAAGTTTAGTGGACTCGCCCGACCCGCTCGAGGTTAGAAGGGGAGGGGGTAACGGTAGAGAAAGAGTATCGAAGGGGAAGGGAGAAACTCTCAACGGTACGTGCGCCGCACATGAGAGAGAGAAAGAGAGAAAGCAAAAGGAGGAGAGTGTGATTGAGTGACCGAGGACGAGAGGGGTAGGGAGAAGAGGGAGAAAAGAGCAAGCGCAATGGAGGTAGAAAAGAGAGACGGCACGACCAGGAGCGCCGTCCTCGGAACAAGAAAGCTGCCTGCCTGCTTGCCTGCCTGCCGCCTGCCTGCTAGCCAGCCACCCCAAGTTCCCTTCTAGGTACGTGTATGCGTATATTTGTGTATGAGAGTAGTCGATGCAACGTTGCCAACTCTATTTCGTCGATAGCACCGCACCAAATGTCACTAGCGTATTATACAATAAACTTAAAAATCTACTATGTCGTCGTTATATTTATCACTTAATATTACAATTTGAATAAGTCAATCGCTGTGTCTTTCTAAAAACACACTTATAGTTTAATTACAATATTTCACAAATCGAGATACCGCTTTTGCTGTATTCGCGCCCACGATTTGACAACACTGTATCCTCTTGCGACGTACTGTCACACTACATAACACTACCGCACGGCTTCGGCTGTCGCATACGATGCTTTTACAGTAAACAGACGTTTAAATCGGATTATCTGACAAAATCGCAAACTCGTTGTAACGATAACACACCGTATCGAATAAAATCGACGTAGAATATAGCGCGTCGCAATAAACGGGCGGCGCTGTATGTGAAAACGTGTGCAACCTCAACGGATCCCGAAATGAGAGTGTCCTCTCCTGTGTCGACGAACACACAGGGAGAGCGGTTGAGCGAAGGAAAAGGAGAGGGATAGAAAAGGAGCGAGAGAGTTAGATGGGGAAGCCTGCTCTTCTCCGTCCTTCAGCGTAAATAGCAGGATAAAAAAGCCACGATAGTGGCGCTCGATTGGTGGGATTCTCGAAGCGCCACCAATGCTTCTAACCCCGCACAGTACGGCGACCAATCGACGAGTGGCACAGCCCACGTCCATTCCCCTCGACTCGTCCAGAAGGCGGGCTCACGGACAATCGTCAGTCGACGGTTCAGTTCGAGGTCCCCATTGCCGTACCGCGCGCGTCCCTGTATTCCCCTCGACAACAGCCTTTCCGTTTTGCCGCAACTTTCCCCCTCTGTGTATGTTAAAACAGAGACAGCAAATTCTCTCCCTCTCCAGCACTCTTCCCCTTGTGCAGGAAACCCGAATAGCGGAGCACTACCGTGCCACCGGTCATATCTCGTTCTCTGTCTTTCCTTCTTTCTCTTTAACGCCCACGGGTGTGTAAAGCCGTATATATCGCGTATATGCTGTCGCGTAGGGCGGGCACGTGGGTGAGGGGCACAAGGAGAAATACATATATACATTTACATATATATATATATATATATATGTACGAGCGCACATCGTCACAAGCATTTCCCCTCTCTACGTCGGCGGTGTCCGACCACCGTTGGTATTGAAATATCCTGGCCCTGGAGAGCCAAGTAGCCGTGCAGCGATGCCGCTTCTCTTTATAACCACTACGCTCTGCACCAAGAGACCGATCTTCCTTTCCTTTCCTCTTCCCCACCCTTTCTCATCGCATGCACCTTTCCCCTTTCTTCGTCTCTTTGTCTACGTCTTCCGTCCTCCCTCCATCCTCTGCACCCTTCTCCCTTCACTCCGTCTGGTTGAAATGTTCGTAATCCGTCTCTGTGCCCTTGTTCAGGCGGCTTGTTGGCGGGATAGATGTTGCGTACCCTCTTTTACGACTTCGTTTTTCCCCTTCTCTCTTTTCCCGTCTGATTTGAGTTTCGCCTCCCTTTGAAGAGCAATCAATTGTTATACGAAGTGTTATACGCAACCCTATGACCGATGCACAAAAGCAAAAATACCAACGTCGCGCGATCGGCTTTCTCAAGTCGCGCGCTATTGCGCAACCATGGAATACACAAAGCCAATATAGATGGCGTGCCGCGGGTACGCAGCTTATGGCACGTCCCCTCCTTTTTCTTTTTTCCTTTGCATTAGCAATACTCTTCTTTGTTCTTTGTTATCGTTGTTGCTGCTTCACATTTTTAAAGTAACTCGTTAATCTTGAATATCGTCTAAAGAAATCTATTTAAAGTAATTTTAAATTTTTTTTAGATTTTAATGTAGTTCAAATGCGAAATTTTTAGATTTGTTACTTCATTTATATAGTGATTTATAATAAATTAAAGATGAAAGATGATTTTAATTTAATTTTAGAATTTAGTACTAATTGCGTAATCGTAAGATATATATATTACAATTGCGATCTTGACAAATATATTCTATGGATCACTAATTCGCATAAGTTACATATATATAATATGTTATATATATATAATAAGTTATATGTATATAATTTGAAATCACTATACGGTCTTTGATTATAAAAGGGATATGAACAAAATAGATAATAAAAATGAGAAAATACGTAAAAATACAGTAGTGACCAAGAGATGGCGGCTAGCTAATTAAAGCTGCGCAAGAACGCGATAAGCAAGGGCAAACGCGCACGTAGCCGCAGCGCACGCGACCAAAGATACGGGAGAACGATGAGGCCACTGATTCGTGTTTCTCATTATGCGGGCCGTCCATCGCGGACACGGCAACGTCGAAAGCAGGGCGTGGCGCGTTCTTTGTGGATCTAAATCGAATAGTACGTCGTGTCGGTTAAAAAGTCTTTTATCGAATATCGAAATCATTTCTATGATTTATATATCTTTCAAGAATACAATCATATTGCCATATATCTCTATTGTATCATGTTTATGTCTAGATCTTGTGTTCGTGAACTATAGTTTGAGGTTAAAAAAATCATGTATAGGTTAAGAGATAATATTTATAAGGATGTACATAAAAACAATGATATATATCATATAGAGATAAAGGAACATGCTTAAATATAATATGCAATATATATATTGCTTAAAATATCGAATCGGAGATTATCGATTGTAAATATCACAAAATCAATCGGAAGTTTTAAAAATTATAGAAAAATAAGCATGTAACGTTGCATGGAATTGTTGGTAATCGTTGCACACGTAAGATTGAACAATATTTTATATATTTATGATAATTATTTTTTATTAGTTCAATATTGTACAGGTTATCTAAAAACAATTATTATTACAAATAAGTGTTAAATGAATATGACAATCGATAGAAATATTTCATATATCGACTTTTTAATCCATCACTTTCGTATCGTTGTCATTATCGATTAATAGCATTTGGTAGTAAGAAATCGATTATCGATTGACTTGCAGGTTCGTGACAAGGCAGCCATCTTAATTTTATCAAAGTAGTTTATTGTGCAATTTTACATTTAGTGATTAATTTAATTTAATTTACTTAATTGATACGTAACTAATAAATATCGAAAATGACATAATGAAATTAAACAATTTACATTTTATAGTGTATTGTGTACGAAACTATGATTCAATGTGTATTCAAACAGTTTCGATGTACACGAGCATTCGAGAGAGATCCATTAGAACTGAGTAGTCGTCTGGTAGAAAAAGTGAGTATTTAATAATTCGAAATCAATTTATAATATTAAGGTAAAACTTTTCATATATCTTTCTTTATCATTTGTCATGTTTGTTTATATAAGATTCATCGCTGTTCGACAAAATATTGTCAAAATAATCGATGTTTTAGGTTAGCTTATTCGAAGACTCGTATAAAGTCGGTTTGAAAATTAGAAATGCATTATTGTATTATTCGTCATTATTATTATTTTTTTCTAAGATATTATTAATAGAATTTTAAAACATTTTTTAATTTTAACAATCGTGAAACGAAAATCATTGAAAATGTCGCAAATCTTAAAAACTTTATATTTAATTGTTTTTTTCACATTTCCTATAGTTCATATACCATCACATTATCGCTTTTTTCTAAGACAATGTATACATTTTATAATCTTTACAAGTGAAGAGATTATATCAATTGTTTATTAACATTTATAACAATTCGATTATGTTCAAAAAGAAATCGTTATTGATATATCTTGTTTTTAATATTCATGAAAATTAGGCCTCGTAATTTCATTATTTTTTTTCTTTATAGTTGTTTTTATTTAATTTTCATATAGATTCATTCAACAATAGAAATTTGATTTATGTTTTATTTGCTATCTCGTTTGATATCTATTATTAGGATGTTCATAATCCGTTTCTAACCTATTCTATGAATTTGTAAATTTTATTTTGTTCGTAAATATTTTCGACTGATATTGTATTCGTTTGTCGTTTCGCTGGATTAACCGAGTGAATTTGTAACGGAAACATGCTAGCTGTAATCTAAACTTTGCGCATACTTAATATCCATCTGTATTGATGGAATATAGTGTAGAATATCACAGAAGTGTCAATTGTAATAAAATAAATTAATTCGCGTATTAAACAAGTAATTTTTCAGTAATTATCAGAATTCTCAAAAAATTTTTAATGAATCTTTTTATCTTTAAATATTGTTAATTTGCGATTTGATTAGATAGAATTTTTTATTTTTTGTTTAAATAGCATGTTTAGAAAAAATTATTTACCTTTTAAAATTTTCCTTTATTTTAAATTAGTCGATAGAAATTATATTATATTATTATATTTGACTTTTATTTCCTTTTATATCATTGTGAATCATTAATGAATCATAAATTTTCTTTTATTAGGTTTTCTAATTAAGTTACTTTCATAATTGCTAATGCAATAATTATCTATCAGTACTTATTTATCAATTCAATACCTTAAAAATGCTTATAATAGATTTCTGCATGGTTCTTTTTACCACGGTTCTTATCATTCTTAATTCATCACTGTCTAGATTTAATACCATCATCAACTTAACACTATTTTCTTTATTTTCAGGCAGTTTTTCGAGTATGAACGACTGGCGCTAGGTACCTTCATCGGTGATTTATCAAGCATGCATGCACGTAGAGATCCGGTAGACGTGTAAGTACCTATGTAAAGTCGATTATTAATTCAGCAGTGGAAACCTGCGCTGTATAGGCTTGATGCAATATACCGCTCTTTATACGGACGGACGCATTACGCCTTGTGCATAAGCATGACGAGCTTATAGACATCCCTCAATTAATTTTATTGTTCAAATCATTTTTTACATGAATCCTAAGGAATCAAAATTAATAAAATAATTATGTAGGTATCTATAATAATACAGGGTTTGAATGAAAAATTAAATACTTTAGTAAAAGAACATTATTTAATTATTGAAATTGTAAAATTGTGAAAAAAAACATGAGATTAAATAATTTTATCCGGTACAAAATTTAAATATCGTGTGATTTAAGGGATGACTAATATATTGTTAGTGGGAAAAATTTAACTTATAAAAGATCATACATAAATTTACGTTTTTTAAAATCGAATTAAAAAAGTTAAGGTACATTTTATCAGATCAGCTGAGATTCAGATCTCTGTTTTTATACATTTTTCATAATTCATACATTCAAATATTCAAACACATAAACGCTGCGTTTTATCAATTTTAATCGCGATTTTGTTAATTTGTTCCGCCGAATACAGGATAATCTGGAAAAAAATTAATCGAAAACGATTTTTCATGCATGTATTTCGTTACATGGTAGAAATTTTATCAAATTATTTACTTTATTGTGCATTTCTCTGTTAATTTTCTCTGTCCTTTTGATCGCCATTGCACAACGAAAAAAATGAAATGAACATATCGAAATTAAATTCCTCCACCACTTGCTTCAATTCTAGTTTGAGTACAGTTACTAGATTATTACGCCGACAATCTCCCGGTAATCGTTACATCATTCATCTTTATCTCCCATATTCTATACATATCTATCAGTATACAACAGATTTAATTCGCGAACGTGCGCTTATGCACGTGTATATTGCAAATCGGTACGATGTTACGGGCAAAGCGAGTGTATGTCGCGTTATCGGGCCCGTGTTATCGCCGTGAACTCGTCTCACGGCGCTTAAGTGCGCTCCGTTGGCTCACGCGGAACGCCGCGACTCCCACGTATATTGCTTATACATGCACGTGCGCGCGCGCGCGCCTGCGTTCGCGCGAGTACCAGTGAAAAACTTCTCGACGCTCGAGAGCCTCTACTGATTAGGTAACGGCGAACGAGTATCTTTTTTGCTTGGTCGTTCGCTTCGAAACGAACAATTTTGATATTTTGGTTATTATTTTATTATTTTCGCCCCGATAAAATTTGGGAAAAGGATCGATGCATCGAAGATTTCCTTTCTTTGCTTCATCTTTTTTACCTAGAAACGAACGATTTTGAGTATTGAGTACGTTCGTTTCGAGTTTTGGGGGAAAATTTGGGGAATTTTTGGGGAAAGGAAATAACGCATCACGCGCGCAATATTTTTTTTACTAATTTTCTCCTAATTTCTGATATAATATAATATAATAAATGGATAAAATTGTATAAGGTTCGCCTCGATGTGTTAATGTGATGAATTTTGCGGAAAAGAATTTTTTAAAAGGAAAATTTATTGGAATTTTATTCGAATATGTCTAGTTTTTATTATGCGATTTATATTTTTACGTTCATACAATCTTTGTATTTTAAAGTATATATTTAAAATGGATAGATATAATATACTTTTATTCATATTTAGACTGTTAATTTTAAGTTTAATGAACATTTTCATCTTTTAAGATTACTTAATTTTCATCGTAGGAAGAATATAAGAATATTATTGATACAGCAATTTCATATAGGTAGGTACAAATTAACTTAAATACTTTATTATTACGATTCCCTCAATTGGTCTCAATATTGAGTTCGATTACCGTGTTGTTTTAAATTACGGTGTTGCAAGATTCGCATATGATCTTATGATATAGCACGCATGAAATATTCTGAATCGAAGTGGCTAAAAGGTTAAATGGAAAGCTATTTTTCGCTGATCGTTAAAGTATCGTTTCATCTAGTAACGCGAGGATGTAATAAAGATACGCTGGCCACTCAGAAATTACGTAATACCGGTTATAATGGCGCATAAAGTGCATATACAACTTCTCTGATCGTTATATGGCGTCAATGTTAAAGATAAACCGAAATTCGCAGTTTTTAAGAATTTTAATAAGCAAATCATATTCAATCGCGAATCACTCGTAATTATGTTATTTCCCTTAGAAACTTTTTTCTTTTCGATTTATTTTTGATTAAAGATAGTTCTGAAAATTTAAATCCTGATAATCGATGTTTCGTTTCATTCATAAGTGCTTATTTACTTAAATTAAAAAAACTTATTATTTTAGGTTTTTAATCGCATTATTATATATTTTTTTAAATTACCTATAATATTATTAAATCTTTCATTTTATCATTTACAAGCGTAATGTAAGTTATAATTAAATTAATTAACAATTTCCTTTTTAGGATGTTTGCTTTCGATTAAAGATAACTTTAGTCAACGTTTTGATTCAGCCAAATATTTCTTTTAAACTTTTCATTATATTCCATCATCATTTTCAAATTAAGTTATCCATTCTTTTAAAAACTTTTAAAATTCGCGATTCTCCATTAAAAAATATAAAACTGGGGAAAAAATAAGTGAATAATTAAATCTTAAGAATACCCAAGAATCCTTTTCGAAATCCTTTTCCCTCTCATCATTCATCATTTCCATTCGAATGAAAAATCGTTGAAAATTGTTTGTTCCTCGACACGTTTCAGATATCTATGTCGATTTCTACTGTAATCGTAACACACTATTGTAGTTACTACCTGAAAGCGTTACCGAGCTACTTTTCTGTTTGGCAACCGGTGCTCCGACCAAAATTTAACGTCGCGTCGTCAAAAACGGTCGTTGGCTCGAGTGTTGGAGTCGCGCGATAACGCGTGGGAAGACAACGAGGACGTTCCTTTTCATCGCACGAGCGACCGCGCGTGTTGGTCGATGATAAATACAGACAATATACGCGATAGATATCGTATCTCGATCAAAGTGTCGGCACTCGTTCGATTTTCAAGCATGCTTCGTCTCGAACGAGAAAAATCAATCTTTTTCTAAGATAAACTCGCACTTGGATAATTCTATAATCGTTTTTGATCGAGCCAAGGAAAATTAGAAATTGGAATTTTGGTTCATTTTTTTTTTCGCTTAACTGCGAAAATTTGTTTACAAGCAGAAATGTAAATTTACTCGAATTACTTGTTTATCTCCATTCCGATTTTGTAAAACTGAAATGAAACTATTATCATCATCGATGTCCCTACGATTCGAGAGAACACTTTTCGTGGCGCACGTAAAATATGGAAAATTTGATTACGCCTATTCACGAAAGCAATATCGGATCTGTGGAATGAAATACTCGAAAATGAGATTAGAATGCTTCGAAAAAAAAAAAAAATAATAATAATAATAATTCTCCAAAGTAGACGTTTTATAGTAGATTTCTTTTGACATATACTTTTAAAACATAATGAAAAATAATCGTTGAACGACGAATTTTTGTTACATTTGCATTTGGTACAAAGTTGGTCGGCACGAGAGAAAATTTTCCCGCCTCGTAAAGCATGAAAAATTCGATTATACCGGTTCATAGAGGTGATATCGGATTCAGTGATCGTGGCTCGATACGTATATTCATCGGACGTGCCGCTAATTGGCACGATCATTATTCAATTATAAACTAGATTTTCATGGGCGGCGACGAACGCCAACCGATGCTGGTTTCACTCGTGTTTTCCCTCGATATCATCCATTAATTCTATCCACGTACGATCGACAGATGATATTGGTAATTAGATAGATGGCGAAACGTTGCGAATGTTTAGTCGAATATTATATGACCTATTTTGTATCGAATACGGTTGCTCATTCAATCAAATGATTCCATTCGATTCGATGGAAACCGTGATTTCGCGCGATCTTCGTCAAATTGCACCTGTTAATCTGAGAGATTATTATTACCCGGCCGTTTTATGCGTGCTATAATTTATTACCAATATAGATTGATAGGAAGTAAATTATTGAATTTAATGTATTATTATGGATAACAATTCGTCGATTAATTTCAATGATTTGTAGTTACTGTGTTAGATTCGAAGTGGAATTATTTTTATCCTACTTATTGTTCCGATGAATTTGAAATTTTTGCGCATTCATCATCGTTCCACGCATTTTTTTTACACAATTTTACACAATTTTTCGGATTCTTAGCATTTTTCTCAGCTAGCTTTTCGTCTCGTTACATTTATAAAAATTAGGGAAATTTTCGTTACGTTATTTCGAGACCGATGGTTTTGAAAATTTTCTACGAAAGAATGATAAAAACACGTAAAAGATTCGGTCAAAAACGATCACGAAGGACGATATCTACCTGCGTTCTGTTACAAATTTTCCCAGCTCCTTTCACGGAAACAAGATACCCTCGGTTTATTTTTGGTCCACCCTATAGGAGTCAGAGGCGGCCTGCAACTTGTTGCTCGATTTTGAGCCCGGCCTGCTGGGCCCTACCATTTTGTTAGCTTGCCAGGTTCCGGGGCCTTCCCTTCGACCACTCGTCCCAACACGAATGTGGTAGACCGACCGAAGCTGCTTTCTCTATTCCCTTATCCTCCACCCCCATTTTCTTCCTTCCTTCTCTTTCTTCTCTTTCTTCAAATGCGCTTTTCCTGCCTCGACGAATTAACGATTTCTGGGGAGGGACCGAAACATTCGTTACAATTTTTTCCCTCGCTTAACTTGAAATTTTAAACTTTTATCACGATTTTTCTATAATTTACGCCGTATTATCTGCCAATTTCAATTAAGAAATTATCACATCTTTGTTAGATGAATTCGTTGTTCGTTAAAGAGTTGTGGAAATTATAAAAGTTGTTGGGTATTAATAAATTTTCACGGTTTTTTTTGTTTTTCATGATTCGATAGTTATTCGCGAGAACATCTTTTCCTTAACGAGCTTTCTTAGCTTAATAAATTTCTTTGTAACGCGAGTGCATATAAAGCAGGAGATAGATATATTATTTTCCACGAAGGAAAATGGAAATGGACGCTTTCAGCATTAAACGTCGATCAGCGTTAATTTTAATATCAGAGAGACTCGGCAATTTTCCATTTGGCTTTCGGCCATCGCAATTTTTCTAATACGTCTGTACGATATTTAATTTAAACTTAAATATTGAACAAATTAAGCGAATACGAATTATTACGAATTCAATCGAAACGAGCTTTATTTTTTTTTTTTTTTCTTTTAAGTATTTAAGTAACGTTATTCTTTTTTTTTTTTAAATGAAATAAACGCGACGATTGGCTAATCGTATCGAGATCTTTGACTCGATCGTTAAAAGAATTATCAAAGCGCATAAAATGATTAAATATAAAATTTACGCTGGATTCTTCGGGATTTTTCCCGAAAACATTTCTCTTCTCTTTCACTTTTTCTTATTCTATTTTTCTTTCGAGAAATAATAATTTTTTGAATCTATTATTATTCTCAAATACGAAAACAAAGTCGAGATTGTAACGATAATCCGGATATTTTTATCTTATTATATATATGTATATATCATAATCTCTCCATTTTCACGGAAACAAAGACCAATCATGGAGGAATTCGTATCGTGGAATTTTCGACGCGATTGACAAATCTTCGGCACTCTCTATGTCTTCAGTTTTCACATATCCTAGTGGCCGCGAAGCGTGCCCGTCTTTACGGGCCGTTCTATTTTCGATTTCGACTCGTAAACTCGCGTAAATCCGCCACACCCTCCTTTTGTTCCCCGAACGGAATCCCGACTCGCGATTTACTCTTCGATTTACATTCTCCTTAAATATAAACAAGCATCGAATCTAAGTTAATCGTTCTTCAACAATTGATCGAAACTTTGCCTCGTTCTTTGCTCTTCATTCCCGATCAAAATTTATCGATCGTGTCGCGAACGACTCATCGACGTCTTCGAAACGTCCACCAATTTTCTCCCCTTTCCACCCTTTAATTTTTCACTCTTCCTAACCAACTATATCCGAGTATCGCCAAGACGCGATCACACCGATGATCAAAAAGACGCGAAGAATAGGTTAGGAATCGATGGTTGCCCAGAAAAATTGATATTTCCCCTGGGAATGGACGTCGAAGAGGGTTTTCCAGAAAATCGTTCTAACTTTTACAATTCTCGGCCGATTTCGACGAAACTTGAAACGTAAGACGGCGAAACGATAAGGAATCTGCCCGTGAAAGAATTATCCCGATATCTTGTTCAGAAGCCGAGATATTAATTAGCGGGTTTCGGTCTGCGCGCGGACGAACGAAATCGCGTACCGCGTCTGCGCAGGTTTCCTGCCTCTCTCGAGCCAAGTGGAACTTTCCACGGCACGAGACTCGACGACCTCGACGTTGGTATCGATATCTCGAGGTGAAATCATCGTGTTTCGATCGTGCCTCGAGACCACCCGCTGCCCATAAAATTCGATCGGATTATTATTTTTCCGGGATCTCGATTGGCCGATACGATCCACGACTCTTCCTTCTTCTCCTCCGCCGTCGCTCCTCTTTTTCGAAACTTTCGCGTTTTTTCCTTCCATTTTGTCCAATATCTTTGTTAAGATTTTCTTTTCTTATTCGATAGAATGTTACATTATCGATATTCGCTCGTTCGAGTGTTTTTTCTCGTTCTCTCGTCTTCTCGTTTTCCATCCATCTTTTTCTTCTATTGCAACGAAATTCTAATATCTTCTAATTTTAGAAGTTTGACCGTTGATTTTTCTATATAATTTCCGTTTCTTAAATAGTTCATTGACCGATTCCAAAAAGAATTTTGCACCCAAAACAGGAAGAATAAGGTGAAACGAGTTTCTCGTTCGGTTTAACTCGTTTTTTTTTTTTTTTTTTTTTTTTTTTATTTTAACACTTTGAATACACGATGTTAACTCGTTCTCGTTTCAACGCGCAACTTACAGCAAAATTGAATAAAAGGAAATCACGATTGAACGTTTTTTCTTTTTTACATCTTCCTCTCCAAACCGAAAAGATACACGAAAACGCCTCTCTGCTACTGGATCGAAGAACGATCGAAAGAACGTTGTATAAGGATTAATCATCGGTTTAACCCGGAAACATATGAAAGAAATTGGTAGTCTTCAGGGTCTGATGAATCGTGTATTCGCAAAGAATGACGAGGATCTTCGGAGATACTCTCATCTTTGGCGTTTCACGGAGAGATGCTTCCAGTGGAAAGATATATCAAGCCCCTCTCGTTGCCCCTCTCTCTCTCTCTCTCTCTCTTTCTTCTTCCGTTTCGCGGATGCGTTTACGAGACCGCCGATCATTCCCTCGTGCTCGTTTCTTTGCCCCGGTGCACGGTAGAAACCTGTTTCGAACGAATTACCGGCACCAACGAATTCGCGCTTCCAGAAAATCCCTTACATACTCCCCGTCTTTTTCTGTACCTACCTACAATCCTCGATCCCTTCCCTATATCAACAAATATCTAATTATACGAAATAAATATTCTCTATATAAACTTTATCCAACGATAGATCGATGACACTCTCCATCCATTCGTGTTACTTTTCTTTCTCTCCCTCGAATTATCTCTTCGAAAAGGAAAAAGAGAAAGAAAATCAATCGTTTTCATTCGGGGAGATGGTATGCATGCACGGAGTGATGATTAACAAATATTACAAAAAAAGAAGAAAAAGAAAAAAGAAAAACAAGTGGTGTTAACAACAAATTGAGAAATTCCCATAGAAAGGACAGATTCCACAGATCCTCTGTTCACCTGTTACTTCGTTTTACCTCTCTCCTCTCCCCGGTGTAAACCACCCCTTCGAGGGAAAGGCAACGGTACGAAAATCGTAGAGAAGTTCTGGCTGGAAGAAGGAGAAAAAGGGCACGTACCGGTGCAGTCGCGGGGAGAGAAGGCTCGAAGGGAGAGAAAGGAAGGAGAGACGGAGAAGGAGGGGGAGGGTAGGGAGAAAGAGACGGGGAACCCTACACCCACCCCGGGACGATAATTCCCGTCGTCATGGAAACACCTCCGAGGCGTCCCTATGTCAGTCCACCCCCGCACCCCACAAACACCACCCGCCCTCTACCTCCCCTCGCCCGTTGCCTCTTCTACCACCCTCCAGCCCCTCTCCTCGAGCCCCCCTTTCGCGAGTCCACCAGGAACTCGTATCGATCCGCAGACGAGTTCGAGGTCCTACGTATTCTACGGGGAGTGTTACTGACAACGGGATCGTTTCTCTCTCTCTCTCCTCTCTCTCTCTCTCTCTTTCCCCCCTTCTGTTTATCTTTCTCTTTTTCCCTAGATTTTCACCTCGCTCCTTCTTCCCCCATTCGTTTCGTTGTTGGCTTCTCTCTGTTTTCTCCGTCCTCGTCGTCCTTATTTCGGGAGCGAGGAGTACTCTTCTCCCTTTCCGACGCGCGCCCCCCCCCCCCCCCCCTCCCCCTCCGCGAGTTATCAGGAATCGCGCGTTATTGGATCTCGCCGCGTCTCCTCGGCCCGTGTTTCCTCCACGCGTTCCATCTCGCTATCTTCGAACGAGTTGTCGAGTGTTGCAGAGACGTCTACGAATCGAATTCCTTTCGTTCGATCGTGGACCGGGACGCTTCTTTGCTCTATAGAATATTAGTTGTCGAACGAGTGAATTATTCGAAGTTTGCGTTAATCGAAACAGTTGCATTTCTAATGTGATATGAGTATTTATGGATGCCAGGTTAGGATAGGATATTTGACTCTGTTGATTGAGTTGACTCTTTATATTAAGATATATGGCTCGATGTTAGGGTAAATGGTCGTTAACCTAGTAGTTTATCGGAGATAAAAGCGATACCTGAAGAAAGAAGGACCCTTTTTTTAAAAAAAGGTCACACGTAAATTACTCGTACTTTACGAGTATTGCTCCTCGCCCATTTTGCAACCCTGCTATGTCGTTTATACCTGCTGTATTATTTTTGGCAAACTACCAATGAGACACGGACAGCGAGGATTTCTTGACTCCTTATTGGCCAGGCTGTTTCAGATTTGGGGACGCGCTTGGCCTAACTGACCGCGCGACTGCCCTAACTCTCGGTCTACCTTCGAACAACAGTTACGTACAACGATAAATTTTTACTAATCCTTCGCCAATTCCAAATTGTAAATCTCTTTTACGTACATATTGTACCGATCACAACAATACGATGAATTGACTTAACGTCAGTTTAATTTGCTACGAAAGAAAAATGTTAGGGGTTGAACCCAAAAAAAAAATCTCCCTAAAAAAAAATCTCATTACTTGTGGGACGGTCTAATGCAAACCACGCTGCCCTGACAGACAGTCACCGTTTCCCTTCGATTTTTATCCCCCCCTGCCTGGTTCCAACCCCTTCCTTCCTTTCCAGAGGCTGAACGTCACGTAGCTGGTGGAACTCTTGGACTCTTGTTTCTCGTATCATCGAACTTGGATCCGTGTGTCGATGTCTGACGTGGAATTAGGCGTGCTCATGCGATTTCGACCTTTCGAGGCTTAGCTCCTCCGGGTTGCCCGCCGCGTAACAAGATCTAACCCCTACCTCCGCGGCACCCTCCTCCCCGCTCGAGCTCCCCTTAGTTCGTGCCCCCTTCTGATTACTCTCTTTCCGTTCCTCTTTCCGTCTTTAGGTACGCGTGGCGGGATCCTAGCACGCTCGTTTCCTCGCCCGGATACGGAAGCGTTCCTCGTCGCTACCAGTTGAGCGGTTAGACCAATTCCGGCAGAGATGGACCTCGTCTTTGTCGCACGATGCTCGTCGATTCCTTTCGTGCACGTATTCTGCAAACGAGTGAAATAATCGTAATATTATTGCAGACTGATACGACACGATAGCTGTGTCGAAAAATCAAAAATTTATCGATAAATCAATATATCCAAAGAGGTACGCGTTAAAGCGTATAATAATTCGATGGATAAAATAAATTTTCTATAACGATTTTGAAATGATAATCCAGAGAACGCAGAAGGATCGGTCCCGTTTGTTAGATCCAGATCCCGGCCGCGTATCCGAATCGACATCGTCCGGTTTTCCAGCCGGCGTACTCTCTGGCGTACCGAGACAGCCGCTAGAAAGTTTTAGGAAACGCAGATATAACGCGTCGGTGCATCAGCGTCGATGCGCGCGTCTGCTCTTTTGAAAAACGAGTGGGGAAAAAAAGAAGGAAAAAGAAAAAGAAAAAGGGACAACAAATCGCTCCGAGTTCTCTCCTCTCTTCTCTTCCTCGCTCTTTCTCTCTCACTTTCTTCTCTCTTTCCTCGTTCCTCTCTTCTCTCGAGCGCGTAAGCCATCCGCGGATACGGACTCACTAACAACGTACACGTGCACGTGCACACGCGGACGCGCCGCTGTGCGCGAGCGTATTATCCGTCTACGGCGAGAGAGCGCGAGACCTTCGTCTCTTTTGCCAGCCCTCTCGCCACTCTCGCGTTACCTTCTCTCTCTCTCTCTCTCTCTCTCTTTCTCCTTCCCTCTCCTCCGTGCGTCTATCTCTCGTCTCTTTCTCCCTGAATCTATCCGAGTATCTATCTTTGTCCCACTGCGCTTCTTCGGCCTGTTTCGCTTCTATCCGTCTTTCTTCAACCGTTGGTTTCTCGCATTCTCGCCATCCTTCTCCCTCTCGACTCGTTCGGCTGGTAACGTCTCTCTTCTCTGTCGACCGAGAGTAGGCCGTCCGTCTCGCTCCGATACGGTCGCTGTCTCGTCTCTTCCGTCTCTCTCGCGCAACCGCTCCGAACGCGATAAAGTATAGGTTTGTCCTCGTCGTGCGCGCAGACGGTTCCATAATACGTCTCTCTCGCTTTCACCGCGTGATCGGTGCTCCGCCGCGGGATCTACGGCGCCGACGTGCAACAACGTGCCTATTACACGTATGCCCGTAACAACGGATTGAATTTTGCGTGTAGTAGAGTGAGAGAAATTTTGAAAACGAACGTTTTATGTATATATATATATATAAGAGATGGAGTTGAAGTTAATACTGGATGATTTTGAATGAACGTGAATCTATTTAGAGTTCAATCGCGAAAAATATTTTCGATTGGATGGATAATCGTGTTGTTACACGAAAGGATTTTTATGTTATTGGAAATATGATTGTCGAACGATCTTAATGATCATAATATTTTATATATCTTTTTAGAGACATTTTGATATCTTTCGTGAGTTTTTCCTCCGATGTTTTGATGTAACGTTTGAAGATTTCCATGGGATACGTTATGCATGCAGCGTGATAGATAATTATGTAAATTTCGTGGGATGACGCAATAGGTAAGAATTCTAGCGACTAGAAAACTTGTCCCCGTGTCGCTTTGACATGGTTGAACGTAGTTTCGTATGATGTACGGGACCGCTTTCATTATATTATCGCGTATTTGGAAAATGTTGGGCGGAAATTCCGTTTCTCTGATTACTATAATATAGTTTTTAATACGAATTATCACTGTATCGACACTGTTTCCATTCGCAGAAAAAAGATTTTTTTCTTTGAAAAGGAGAAATAGAATCCGCCGCAGGATAAATTCTAATAACTTGATATTTCCCGAATTCAATTCAAGCGCAGAAATTTGAATGAATTAATGAAATCTCTACAAAGGTAAAAATTTCAAACATACGAGATATAAATATATTAATTCGTTCGAATCCTCCATTTCCAACTCCATTATCCAAATATAATTCTCGTATTTTATCTTCGTTCAAAATAACATATTGATTTCAGCTACGTGTTCTATTTCTCGTTTTTCGTCCCCTCTCGTCTTCGATTCGTTGCATATTTAAAGAAATTAACGATAAGAGGAGCAAACAGGTTGGCAGAAGAATGTATCATCGTTGATACGGCCAACGAGCCAGACGCATCGCTTTACATCGGATGCGTTTTAATAATATTCGTGGATACGACGAAGCTTCGATTCCCTTGGATCGAAAGTCCCTTTGAAATGTCGGCTCCGCGAATGCTAATAAAATGGAAATCGTCAGAATGATGCATGTAAATATTGTGTTTTAATTAACGGTGCATCGTTCGTTCGAGTTTTTAACCGTTTGAGATGTAATGAACCTCGTCGGTAATATATTCTTCAGGGGGTTGATAACAGTAACATATCGCGCGATACGAAAAAAAAATAAAGATGAAATCTCGTATTATATCCCGCTCGTTTCGTTTGTTATTCTTCTAAAATCTAAATATTATCAACCACGAATTGAATATGAATATATAAATAATGTACAAATCTAAATTTTTCCTACACGAAGGAAGATATAATCGATGGTTTTACTCCAACTAAATTTTTCCCCTGATTGACTAAATACGCGGTGATCTACCTCACGTACGCGATGTGGACACGATGGAATTGGAATCGGTATCGAAAATTTCGCGAATTTTCGCCGGATCGTGAAAAAAACGAAGAGAAGAAATACGCGTGAAGCTGAATTCGATCGTAGGTATAGCGACAAGCCGTGCTTTAATTAACGCGAAAATTCTGCGCGAAATTTCCTGAACGGATTAAACGATTTTCGTGCTCGCGCATGTATGTGTGTGTCAGTAGAATCTGCTCGCTTTGCGCTTTGAAAATATAATTGGAACTCAGAATGTTGTTCGTGGTACGCGCTTTTTCGATTTATTTTCGAAATTAGTTCGTTGCACGCCTCGTTCCCATTGTAGATTTGATATTAATGATTAATAAATCGAGGATATCGAAAGAATGCTCGAAAATCAAGAAGATCATCAAGAATTCCTCGATCTGAAAATCGATTCGATATTCGTAAAAAAAAAAAAAAAAAGAAAAAAAGACACGTTGATCTCGCGATTATAGTTTATCAGATGGTTTATCACATTTGTGCATTATCGGTTGTTATTACCTTCGTAAAATTATGGCTTCCTCCTTCGTACGACGTGGCTGGCTTCTCTCGCGATAGATAAGTATCTGCATCGTGAGGCTTCAATGACCACATTTTTCCTCGGGTTCCTTTCCGTTCCTCTCCTCTTTCTATTTTTCTTCCTCCTCGGCTTTTTAACGCGACTATCATTCCGTTCAACCGGTATACGAGCTGCTCGATGCGCGATTAAAACGCTATCGCTGTGTCGCACGATAAACATCGAATGTTACAGCTGTATAACGACATTATAACGCGAGTAATAAAGTTTGCCTGGCCTCCATTAACGATTCTATCAACAATCATTTTTCCAACGGCGATCTTTCACCGTCAACCATGGTGGCCATAGCCATATTTTCGTCCCCTCCTCTTTTGACATTTGCTTATTTTTTCGTTTTTACGCCTTTTTACGCGATTTTGTAATGGATTTGTAATTGATCGACGGATGAATGGAATGGAATTTATGCGAAAAACATGTATACGTGTATACGGGTTTATCGTTAATACCTCTTATAAAGATTGTTCTTACGGGGGATAGATTCACATAGAACATGTGCAGATTAATGATTTGCAATAGAAACGAGAGATAAAATTTCTATTTAACGTGTTTCATTGAACGCTATAGAATTCGGTAAAGAATGTTAAAACGATTCTAGGGATCCCTAGAATTATCCTTTCGGTTTTACTTTCGGTCAGACGGAAAATTAATATTGCCACGAGCTCGTTGCATCATTAAAGTCCATCTTGACTTCGCATTTAAGTGTTAAATAATAACAATAGATTCTCTTCCCGCGTACAAAAGGGGATCGAGTTATCGGCGATCTAAATTCTCTCCACTCCTACCATGATATTCCAATTTTCTCCGTCCATTGTCGATACGAAACGCGTGAACTCTTACCGCCGATCCTCAACAACTTGGAACACTCGGCCAAGACGATTCTCGTTAGAAAACTCGAGAGCAACCCCCCCGAGTCGTGGCCTGGTCCCAGTAATCCCACAGGGAACGATTCGTCATGATCGTCAGTCGGTCGTCTGGTTGGTTGAGCCGGCATGGAAAGCCATTGTTACGCTCCTATGAGTGCCATTCGCCGTCTCTCTCTTTCGCTCGTGGCGCCCCCATCGGCTATCCTATGAGTGCGAGGGAGAAGGAACGATCGAGAGAGCGCGAGCGGAACAAGGAAGAGCCGATTCCCTCCCGCAATTATAATTACCCTTTCGTGTCGCGGCCGCGTCTTTTCCTTCATTCCTTCCTTCTTTCCCCGTGTTTCCTTCTCGCCTTCCGTATCCCTCTTTCTTTCATCATCGGCGCGGCTCATTGATTTCTTTCCTTTTTGTTCGCGTCGCCTTTAATAAACTCTCTTTGACTTCCTCCCTCGTTCAACAACCGCTCTATCTTGCTCCAGTTAATTCACCGGCCTTTGACAACCGTCCTCGTCGCGCCTACGCCTCTTTCACCGCCACTCTTTTTCTCCTCTCTTCCTGTCCACTGATTCTCCTCCTCCTTCTTTTATTCCATCTCCTCCACCCTTTCACGTTTACACGCGGCGCGTTCCTTTCATCGAATCTTCGTCTTTTTTTTTTTTTACAGTCGCCGTTTAGAGACGTTTGTCTCCCCCGCGCGTTCTCTCGTCTCGTGCTGGTGAGGAGAAGCGTGTTAAACGGAGGAATGCGGGAACGAGCGTTGTTCGTTCGGGCCGCATACCGAAAACCCGAAACGAGGTGCACGAGAGAGAATGAGAGTTAAGTGACCCGACCACGACTCACGTGACTCCCTCGTGCAATGAGGCGCGCGCGAGTTTCAACCTTGTGAAGGTTGCTTCGTGTTGCTCGTTTGCCCCGCGTGGAGTGGGGGCAGTTCCGCTTCGAATTATAAATATCTTGGTTAATCGTAAAGCGGCCCAGGTTTTAGGATCGGCGAAAATTATCGATCACGAATCTTATTTTTTTTTTTTTTTTTTTTCCTAAGCTTCTAGAAGTTGTAGAAAAATTCATAATTGGTCTGGTAAATTTTTCAGAAGATTCTTAAAAGATATTATTTTGATTAATAATCGAAGTAAGAATAGATGTTATTCAAAAGTGGGCTCGATTTTTTTTCCCCCATTTCTGAAGATATTTGATGTATTTTCAAAGTCTCGAAGACATTTCTCGAAGATCTTTGATCGCAAATATCGTGGATGATTGTCGATTTTTACGTAAATATAATTAATCATGGTGGAACACAATGATATTCGTTTCTTATCGTAATATAAATTTCAACTTCTCTCAGTAATTCTCTTAAAATTATTTTTACGAGCATAATATAATTAGCCTCAAATTCGTGGGAATAAATAGAGCATTTTAATTTTTAAAAAGATTTTCCATGATGTGTATCTGCGATATAATAATTTTAATTCGATGCAAGATTCAATTGTGAATCAAATGTTCCGTTTCGAATAATTGACGAACGAAGTGAAAAGGAAATAGATTTAAGATGCAAGAGTTCACTTTTCCTTTACATTCTGAATTTTCCTTTCTCAACTTTCACCCGATAATTCACCATAAGATCGGAGGAAGACCGGTTTACAACGGAATATCGTTAATAGAGTTTAATCTACTATTTCACGCGATATATTGCGAAATGACGCGTGAAAAAGAACTACATTGAATTAACAGGCTCTCTACACAGACTCCGCCCTATCTGCATTCAAACACTCCTTCGTTCGTTCTCATAAATCAGCCCGATTTCCGCGTAAACGTATTTATCAGCGGACTTGTAACGCGTTAATGCCCCATTACTTCTCGGCTAAACCGTAGTATTATCTATAAGCCGCATTATCACACGAGGCAAACACCTGCCTCGAACGATGGATCGTTTCTTTACTTTTAAATTTTTATCCGTCGAACAAATCCGAGAACAGGATTACGATTCTAACTTTTAACCAACTCTCTATTCGCAAACCGCATCTCTCTTCGCAAACCTGATTTTCCATTTACGCCTCGATATCCTGTCATGATACATAAAATTCTTGTTATCCCTATACAATATAGAAACTTGGATTAGGATTAAAAAACAAACAATCGAAAAATTATACCATGAATCTTTCTTCGAAAAATCACGAAAATAAAAATGCAATCATTGCAAAACCTAGTTCTGATCTTTATAAATCGAAACTCCGTGATAACTCATAACTCACTTGTCATCCCTATTTGTTCCTAATTGAACCAAACATATCAATCCTTCTTCCCCCTCCTCCCAAAAAAAAACAACATGGAAGCAACACTGGAATGATATAATAAACACACGTGACAATCTTCCCCGAACCCGGTAATTGCCTGGTTGAATTCGTGGAAGTAGCCGCTTTTGTCCGCGAAAAGAATCGTCATCCGGTTGTTCCATCACCTGGTAATTTCCACGTCCTCGTGTCCTGTCAACGATACCTGCGCAAGCCGGAAAATGAAACGTTGGAAATCCTTGGAGAGAGAAAGAGAGAGAGAGAGAAAGAGAGAGAGAGAAAGAGAGGGGGGAGGGAGTCCGCGGGCAAGAGCGCGAGACCGGAAGTGGAGAATGTGGGGCGGTGATGGGCCACTTCCGGTGGTCCCTGTGCACGCCTCGTACGCCAAGTCAGTCGAACTGTGACCACGGCCGTCTCTGTCTGTCGGTGAAACCGCAGACAGGCCAGACCGTCTGTCTCATCATTCCATTAAACGGTCGCAGTGGCACCACCGCTATGGGTGTCGCTTTGGTACCGATATATATATATATATATATATATATATAGGGAACGAGCATCCACCCTCGGCCATCGTAATTGCGTTTAATTCGTTAATCTCGTCAGTGGCGAGGAATTTTTTTTAGAAATAACACAGAAAGATACGAGATATCAATCTACTCGAAGTGTTGATTCTTGATTTAATTGTATCGTAGGATTTTTATTATTTACGATGCATTTTACTTGAATTTTATCGAAGGATTTTTAATTCGTTTAATGCGTTTAATTCGTTAATCTCGTCAGTGGCGAGGAATTTTTTTTTAGAAATAACACAGAAAGATACGAGATATCAATCTACTCGAAGTGTTGATTCTTGATTTAATTGTATCGTAGGATTTTTATTACTTACGATGCATTTTACTTGAATTTTATCGAAGGATTTTTAGGAATTTTTCGTCAGACGAGCGGGTTCCCGGGACGGGGATAGATTTTTTTCGTTTTCCTATTACGACGTGGTAAAAGAAAAAAAAATTTGAGAAATAGCCGTGAATATTATATTACTACGTAATAACGTATTCCTCTCGTTGGGAGGAAACCGCTAAGAAGAAGGAGAAGAAGCTTGAGCAAATTGAACGGAGGTGACTGGAATGCGGTTTCCCCTGCAATACAGCCGGCGGCGTGCGTTTATCGTAGACGGGGGAAGTGTGTGATAGGCAACGGATGTTAGTTACGACACCGTCGAGATAATGACCGAGGAACAATTAAAACGTCTCCGTGTTACCTACCGCCACGACGTTCCAGAGACTTCAATAATATCCTGTCCGATCTCTCCCTTCTTCTTCAGACTTCGATACCCCCTTCGTGCCCCCCTTCTAATCATTTTTTCGGCTGGAAGCTCGTTTTTAAAAAACCTTTAACATTGGCATTGGTCATTATAATTTAAACGTTCAAACGCGATGGTTTTTAAAAAGAAATTCATAGATGTTATCCGTTTCGAAATTAACTTTCGAAAAACTCTAGAAACACGTCGAATTGTATCTTTAATTAATTGAATTACTCTAAAAAAAAAAAAAACGAGAAAAATAGGATAAAATTGGAATTGATGCCGATTCTCTTCACAGAAACGTATTTATAAAGGATTAAAAAAAAGAAAAAAAACACGAGACTATTCGCCGTTTGATCGGTTTTATATTTCTGGTCCTGTTAAAAGTGTCGGCGTTCCCGTCGAAGAAAACCCGGCCGTGTTAATTATTAATCGAATTGACGGCATTCGAGTACAAGTTATTTGTTCCACACCCTCCCCCATAGTAGTGGTTGCGAAACGACGGTTTTTAATTAACGTACTAACCTATACTCTCACTCTTTTTCCCCGGTAATTGCGGTTACCGATGCTTTGATCCGCGGTCACGAGTGTCGTCTGGCGAAAACGGGACAAAAGAGTTGGTGAAATCGTGGCGCGAAATTGCGACGCGATTTTAGAAGAATTGTTGAACGTGCATTGCGCGTAGCATTTTATATATTTATATATTTTATATATATATTTTATACGATCGACACTAGAATTGTCAAAATTTGTTCGCATGATCGGTTACTACAGGCTTCTTATTGTTATTACCTATTTGTCATTTTATTCGAATTACGTATCTATCTTGAAAATAAAATAACTAATTTTTATTTTTTCGAAATATTGATTATTATCTTCGTGGCAAGAAATTGTTTCCAAACAATAATGTTGTTCCCTTGTATCTTTTCCAATGCTTAAAATCTATGTATCTGACGATATATGAAACGATATATCTAAATAATAATCATCTCGTCTCGCGACCAGTGAACTCTTTCGAATTTATCACTTTCACTAATCGTTTGGAGAATGGAAAACAAATTCTAATCTCGCCAGATGTAAAAAAAAGTATTCAATACACGCTCATAAACGATTCAATGGCGTCGAATTAAACGTTGGATCAGTATCCAAAAAATGTTCTCTCTCCGACATTCGATTTTTCAAGGAATGGAAAAGTTTTCAAGAAAATTTTTCCGTTGAATTCAAGATACACGAGGGCAGTTGAAATTTCATTCGAGGAAATTAGCAAGGCAAATCGATTCCGAGCAATTAGCAAATACCAAGCACGACAAAAGGATCTCAGATCTAATCTCGCGACACGAACGCTTTGTCTCGGTTCCAAGAAAGCGGGGGATCGCAAAGGTGATTCGAGTACCGGGGGATCGGAGTCGGATGGTGAATAACCGATCGTCCGTTTCACGGACGTGGAAAATGGATAAGAGAAGAAGGGAAGAGAGAGAGAGAGAGAGAGAGAGAGAGATCTCGCGGATGGATCTCGATTCGTCGTGACAGCAAGGGATCGGTATGCGCTTTGGAAGAAACGATGATTTCACTGCAATACCATTTCGGCCGTCACCGCCGCGCCGTTTCTGACTCAATCGCGGTGGTAGAATTAACCGAGGTGCGCCATGAAGAAACCAGAGCTTCCAATTCCCATTCGCGGCCATCCAATCGCGAATGGAACGCGCATCGACCAATTTGATCGCCTCATCGATCGAGAATGTCTTTTGTCGTCGATCCTCCTCGAATAATAATAATAATAATAATAATCAAATTTAGCAACATCGAGGAATAGACGCCGTTTCAATGCCGATTCTCTTTTTTCGAATAAAAGAATTTTGCTGCTGTTCCACGAATATTCGATCGCAAAGCGCCACTAGAAACGTTCCTTCGAAGTAAAAGTTAGCAAACGAATCTCGAATCGAAATATTTCTTCTAGAATTAAATACTCGAAACACGTCGAATTATATCTTCAATTAATAATCGTTTAAATTACTCGAAAAAAGAAACGAGCAAAAATAGGATAAAATTGGAATTAATGCCGATTCTATATTATTTCTTCCGAAATCGAATACAAGAATCGTTCGAAAAATTTCTCAACGAATCCAATATTCATATCCTCACGATATCGAAGGAACAGCGAATGTTTTACGGAAACGTACGTAAAATTTCTCTTTTAGCTAGGTTGTTGTTCGCGAAACTTGCAAAATACGTGGGATGTACGCGGCATAGTAAATGGTGGACCATAAGAATTCGTTCATTCACGATTCTCGCGGAGGCGCGAAGAGGAAGGATCGCTCTAAATCGGTATTCCACGGGAAAACGGGTTGGCGATCAACATTTACGCTCCCGTATACGAGAATACTTTATTATTCTCGGAGGCGGTGCGTGTGTGGGGCGCGGAACGTGGCGTTCCCGAATTAGAGTCGGTTTTTTATCCGCCTCGTCCGTCCTAAACGGCGGGGAACCCGGTCTCCCCGCACCTGGAGACGTTCCAAAAGACATTCGTTTGCGCGCCAAAATCGCCTGACGCTGTCAACGCCAAGGTGAAATGAAAAAAAGTCGACCATCTTTTATTTGCCGCCTTGAAACGAGTCCACGAGCTCGTGAAATTGGGACCAGGAATCCCAAGGAGATTCCTTTTTGCTCCTTGTTCCTCCGCGGCGAATGGCCGAACGGTTCTCGGTCGATTGCCAGCCGATTAGATCGGATGGAACGGTTTTGATAAGCTTTTCCAGATTGTTTGGAGATATCTTTTCTCTCTTTTTCTCTCTTTTCAGATTTTTGGTGATTTTTTTTGGTGCCGATATTCGAATATGAATATGAATATGGTCGGAGATGAATCTAATTTAGGTTTTATTATTTACGTTGTTTGTTTTTATTTGTTTTCTCGAAACTTGATCGTCGGAAAGATGTTCGATATTTGTTCCAATTTGTCAATTTATATCGATTATGATTATGGATTTGTTTTCGCGAAATAATAAAAAAGGATCGATCGATCGATCGATTCTTCAAACCATATTTTTTACCTCATAAATAATTCATTAACAGGCGACGGGATATGTTAGCTCATTTTAGATTTTACTCGTCATCCAGTAATTTTGTCTCATTATCTCAATCTGATGTCATTCTTGGTTTAATCATGTAATTTTGTGGAAAAAATGTTACGTTGATTTGTCTTTTCAATATCAAGCATAATGCAAAATTTTATTTCGATAATTGGTAACAATTTGATAATTATTAATACATCTTTCTTCAACTATTCTTACCATTCGAGATTCCTCTTCAAAGAGCCAAAATTTATCTCACAAATCCTCGATATATTCGTATAGAATCGTGAAAAAAGACAAGTCGTCCATGATAGTGCAAAATATCACCCTTCACCAATTTAATATATATTTCTTTAAGAGATTTCTTTTCAAAAAGCCAAAAATTTATCTTGCAAAGCTTCGATATACCTATACAATCGTCGAAAAAATCGACGAATCTATAAAGACGAATCATCGATGATAATGCGAAATATCAATCGCAAATGTTTCATCGACTGTTCTTACTATTCAAGATTCCTCTTCAAAGAATCAAAAATTTATCTCGAAAACCTCTGACAAATTCGTAGAATCTTTAAAAAAAATCGACGAAAGTGCAAAATACCAATCGCTTTACCAATTTAACAAGTGACAAATGTTCCTTCGATCACTCTTGCCACTCAAGATTCCTCTTCAAGGAGTGAAAAATTTACCTGGAAAACCTTGGATAAATCCGTAGAATCTTAAAAAAAAATCGGCAAACACCTCGATAGACACGAATCGTGAACGAAGCACGAGGTGTCGCCGATGATAGAGTGCATTATCGCAGGTTTCCCGCTATCGACCACGATCTCGCCGGCTGGCGCCGTAAAGATGGCGATGTCGGCGGCCGAGATTAACAAGGTAGCCCTGGGTGAAATTCCTGAAAGGGAGCGAGAGAGACGGACGTTCGCAGAGGGACCGAGAGAAAGAGGAAGAAAGGGATACGCGTAGAATCGTACGAGGGAACGAGAGAGAGAGAGAGAGAGAGAGAGAGAGGGAGGAAGGGAGAGACGGTGGAAGGAAGGGATGAAAACGGAGAGAAAGAGAGAGAGAGAGAGACGGAGAGAAAGACAAAGAGAGTGAAAAGAAAAGGAAAAGAGAGAGAGAGAAGGCTACGATGTGCACAGGGAATGCCTTGCACACGAGCAGGTGTATCTGCTGGTTACCGATCGATACTCCGCTCCGATTATAGAGGAGCGGCCGACACTGAATTCTGCATGAAGCTTTTGTTCCGCTCTCTTTCGCACCGGCCAATCGGATTTTCTATTTTCGCACCCTGCTAACGTGACAGACCATCATTTATCCATCGAATTTTTCGTCGTCCCTTGATTCCAATCCATGTCTACGACCAATTATATTTTTCCTTCCGATATGGATTCTTGGAGTTTTCAAATTCAAAATTCTTTCTTTTTTCTTTTCTTTAAGTAGATATTTAAATTGATAGGTCGATCGAAAGACGCGACAAAAGTTTATAGTTATACGCATTTATTTCGTAAATTTTAGGAAACTGTTTACAAGTTCTTTTACGATGATACGGAATATAGAGTGGAAAATGATTAATTCTAATCGGTTGAATTCTTTTATAAATGTAGATGGATATGATGTATATCTAAATTTCTTTTAGATATAACCACGTATTGAAAACAACGGACATAACGAATAAATGATTAAGTTCGGAGAGAGTGAGCCGAATGACGAGTCGATTCGCTTGACATAAAATAATTGATAATATTCTGTCTGCAATCCGACACGCATAATTTTACCCTATTTTTATTTACTTTTTAAAGAAACATCAACCGATGTCCAGTATCAATGAATAGTGGAATAGAAGTAATCATACCCTAACGGATTAGCTCTTCCTAAAAAGAAATGCTTCCTTAATCCTAATTACACCAAAAAGCTCTAACTAAATTTCAATTTACTTTCTAGAATCTAAACTCTCCTTCAAACACGATCCTACACACGAACACAATAGAGCTCTCGTACAATTACAACTTTATTATCTCTTCATACAATTACAACTTTATTACCTCTTCATACAATTACAACTTTATTATATTTTATGCGAAGGTGAAAAAGATCGACAACGACAAATTTCGTGAAAAAAATATCTTAAAATCTAAAAATATTCGACTCGATCACCATCGTGAACGCTTTTCCAAACTCGCGAATCGCGAATCATGGGGAACACCGTTTACATTCGTATTATTAATTCGGAAATTCGTTGGAAAATCGTTGGCAGGAAGGAAACAGGCGCGAGACAAAGGAACGATCATCGCGTTTCGGATGATCGGTCGTCACGATATACGTGCAATACGCCGTACACCGGACTTTGGCGAGCAAACACTTTCGAATACCGGCAATCAGTGACGTAATCAGATAGCGCGATGAATATTCATGAGCCGGGCGCATGCGTTCTGGCGAAGGCTTTGCGCGCTTATTAGCATAACTCGTCTGCTTTTATCCATTAGCCATTGGGCCAGGCAGCAAGCAAGGGAACCGAGAGCCGAGAGTTTGCTACTACTCGTTTGGTTAAACGCGCTGTCCAATTAATATTAACCGCGGGGGGAGGGGGGACGGGGGAGGGGGAGTCGAGGAGGGGGAGAGAAAAAGAAGGTCGCCGGGTTTAATCGGTAATCGGGCTTCTGGCCTTCTCCTTCTGTATGCATAGGGCAAAGAAGTCCGTAATGTCGATAAGTCGGATATAAAACGCCAACTCTCGAATTTTCTTCGAATTTGCGATCGATCTAGTTGCTTCTTTTTTTGTCTTTTTCGTTTCGATTCAAATCACGTGACGGTGGAATGATTGTAATGGTGTAAGATAAGGAAAGTATAGATATTGCGGCGTGCTCGCAATAGAAAGAGAGAAAGAGAGAGAGAGACGAAGAGAAAATATAAATACTTCTCGAGAAAAGACTACTATACGTATTTTAATTATATAAATTTCCAGAGATCCAATTTCCAAAGTACTAATTCTAACCGCGAGGATTAGGATTCTTGGATCCTTTTCTCTCTTCCCACGTCATCTCCCGCGAAACAAAAGAACGAATCACTAATTCGAGGGTTTGGTTAAACCGACCGACGTCGCCCGATATGCAAATCGTATTCGTATCAAGTGATTAACCTAAAATCGATAAAGAAAAACTTTTCCTGTAATATCCCGCGAAGAGAAAAAGAAGAAAAATTCGTTGCTGCGAGAGGATTGCCGGCCTCGCAACTTGACGAAAGTCTAGCCAGCCAACTATTTTTGGCCGCGGTCCAAAGCCTGCGGATTGTTGGGAAAACTAGGAAAGTATCTTTCTATCGGGACCCAACCGGTTACCTTACCGGCAAACCTAATAATCTCTTCCCGCGTTTCCATCTTTCTTTCTTTCTTTCTTTCTTTCTTTCTTTCTTTCTTCTCCCCTCTCCTTCTTTCCTTTCCCTTCCCTTCCCTTCTCTTCCCTTTCCTTCCCCTTGCTCTCGAAGAGCATCGCGATGCAGATACCTCGAAGATCGGACGAATAACGAGGAGGCAGAACGCGTTTCGCAGCGTACCATTATCTCGCATCTCGTGGCGCGTAATTATGTAATTACGATCTTAGGCCTCGCCGACGACGGGGTTTGATTAATAAGAAAGCGAAACCGCGTTTAGCGGCCGCCTCCCTTGTTTCCCCGTTTCCGTCTCCATTCAATGCGAGTTTTTTTTCCCACTTGTCCTTTTTATCTTCCTTTTTATCACCTCCTTCTTTTCTCCTTCCTTTTTCCTTTTTCCTTCCCCATCCTTCGTCTCCATCCCTTCCTTTCCTTTCTTTTTTGCGGCTCGCCTCGACGCTGTGGCTCAACGAAGGGCTGCACCTGTAAAGGGAACGTTTGTGTCTTAATCGTCTTAATGACGATTCTACGTGCGCGATTTAATCGCCTGTTGATCATCGATCGCGTCATTACTGTCAATTTGACAATTTCTAGATTCTTGTTTCTCAGATTTTTCCCATAAATCTTTTTTATTCGTCCATTGAATTTGTAAATTTGTAAATTGGAATTGGAAAATTGTGATCAGTCGAAACTCGAACGATCCTAGATCTTTACTTCAATGCTTACGATTACTTTACTTTCGTAGATCGTAAATTTCAAATCGACTCAAAAGTTAATGAAATCTTCCATTCCTCGTGCCCTTCGTCCCCATTTACTCGAACATCATCTCTATCCCGATCCTTCGAAACGATGATCATCCGTGTCCAAAGTAAGCACGTCGAAAATTTCGACACAGGGGCGAATCGAGTGGAAAGGAAAGCCGTGAAAACGAGTCCCATGGGGGAGTAGTGGTAGTCGTTATCGAGCAGCGTTATACGCCGAATTAAAGGGGTATGGTGAAATACCATGGGGTCGCGGTCGAAGCCACGCCTCGTTCTCTCCTTCCTTCCTTCCTTCCTCTCTCTCTCTCTCTCNCTCTCTCTCTCTCTCCCTCTCTTCCATCCGGAACAAAAAAAAAAAGAGAAAGACACGGAACTCTCCGAACGAGAGTTCATCTTCGCCGACTTTTGTCCTTTTGTTTGGTAATTTACGCGACAGCAATTGGCAATTGGTCTCGAGAACAAATTTATTTTACACTTGTCCGCGATTTTGTGCAACTAATTTGTGGCGTTTGTCGGGAAAATATATATTTTTTTTTCAATCGGAGAAGAAATTTCGTTCCGTGTGGATGTTTTCTTCGACTCGGCTGGAAAGCGAATTGATTAAAATTTACAATGTGAAATACACGAGAGAGAGAGAGAGAGAGAGAGAGGCTTGGTTATGAAAGGCGTTTGCAACCTCATGTTTTCTTGGAAACGAATTACATGTATTTAAATGCCTTTTGCGAACTCTGTTTGTCCAAGTTCTATTTCTGTAGAATACATCAAATTGTATTTAAAACCGGCTTCTAATTTTAATAAATGCACAAAGTGACTCAACATCACGTGAAGTGGGGGAAAAAAAATAACACGAATCTGATGATCTTCCAATATCCAATCGTTTATATAATTGTTATGAATTAAAAAATAAAAATCGTGTGACAAGTAAATCATCGTTACGACTCGAATTTTAATCGAGTCTGAAAGCGTGGAACGAGCTCGTTAACAAGTTTCTCGGGAAATTTGTAAAATGATAATTTGTAAAACTGCTCGAATGTTATGCGAAAATCTTGTCGAGAAGGCAAGAGTTGATTTATCACATCAGATTCAGGGATTAACTGTACTTAAACTCTTGTTGGCTTCATTATCAGTTCCTCTTGCAGCATTAACGCGGCTCTATCTGCAGTTTTAGATTAAACTTTCTCGATATACATATATAGTTGGAGCGAGACTGTTATACTGATAATTTCTAAATATAGATAGGAAGATATTATAGGAGTTATCGCGTAGATTCGAGAGCATCTCGATAATTTGCAACGCACACACGATTATTTTGTATAGCATGCTCCATATTGATTTTGATCCTGTTATCGAAAAATATATACGAAATTGTCCAAAATTAAAAATATTTTCCAATACTTCGATCTCTCTTCATTTTTATATCGATTATAGCGAAATTTATTTTTAAAATCTCGAAAAATTGCAATTCTGCTTTCTTCTTTTCCAATTTAAGAATAATAAGAGAAGAAACTATATGTGTAAATTTTCCAAAATTTGATCGAATGGGTAGGTGTTTGAAGAATTTAGAAAATAATAATAAAAGTTTATTCCTTGATTATTCCACGCGCGTAGAACGATTTAGATAGTTTAGTCTTTTCTATTCGAAATAATTTAAACTTTCCTTGTCTTAAAACGAACCAATACTAATTGGATCACATCGGTAGAATTATTCTTAGATATGGTAAGAAGAAAATCCGTTAATATCCTGTCGAGAGAAAATCTCGGGAATAAAGTGAATTTTCCATCGTTTCGCTACGGTTTCCCCTTATCTTGATTGTCTCATTAAATATCGATGAGTGTCGAAGGGCGAATCTAGGGGTCGTGGTTGATGCTTGTCGTTACAACCCCTCGTTCGTTTCGACACTGATTTTCCTAGAATTTGATAATATTTCACGGTTCAGGAATCGAGTTACCACCAGGATAAATTATCCGACGATTACAATAAATTCTCAAATCCCGAACGATGAAAATTTCAAAGAGCCAAACACTTTTGCGATATTTTCAAAATCTTTGATTTCCTTCTTCTTGCCAATTTCAATTCAACCCTTAATCATAATCACCCTTAATAGCGAAACGTCAGTCTTATTTCTCTTCTAAAATTTTAATTTTCTACGACGCAACGCCGTTTAATTTTCTTCCCGCCAATTTTAATCGATTTCGATAATCGAAGGAAGGAGTCGAAAAATTCCAAAATCTGCGTGTTTTCAACTTTCTTCTATCTGATTTTAACACGATTTTAAGTCTGATTATCCGATGAAACGGCGAAATATTCGAATAATCCTCGCTTGGAAAAATGTATTTTCTCAAATTTCGAGAGTCGATTTTCAACGACAGCCGAGCAACGAGACAAGGCTGAGCCACGATTTCTAAGGTGAGGCTTGCAGAGCAGCACGTGCATCCCACATGCCACTCCGAGGTCCCGTTTGCCTGCTTTTCTATCTTGGCTGGTTCACGTCGATTAGGCGACCGTTTCCTCGAAATAGAACCATTTATTAACAAGTCTCCTCGTCCACGGGCCTATCATAAGCTTTCCACCGACCAACAGGAACCCGATAATGGGGATCGCGCGAACCGCGTTATCGAAGGTGATAAGTTGGAAAGTTGTCTGGCAATTTGCTTCGAAAATGGGATCCAACTAATTTCCACGCACGCTGTAACGTTTCTGGTTAGTTAAGAACCGATGGATTGACGGAAGATGGAAATTATACCGTGAGAGAGAGAGAGAGAGAGAAATGGCGAATGGTGTAAGGGCAACGAGACAATTTTAGAAAGAGTGTTATTTCGACGAATGGATGAAGAAATAAAATTCAACAGCGTCGCGTTAATCTAATTAGATTTCTATTTTGCGTCGAGTATTTGTATTATCCGGATAACCGGTTGTTTTTCTGATTTCCTATTGATTATTATTGATCTTTTGGAACGATTAAGTAACAGTGTAGAATGATAATATAAGGAATGACAAAATAATGGAGAGGAATATTTATTAAATATTCTAAAAATTTCGAAATTCATTATTCAATTCGAGATTTTAAATCAATATTTATAAAGACTTTCTTCAATTTTGTTCATATGAATTTTATCATGATACGAAGAGTTGAATACAAATTCAAATTTACCCGAGAATGAATATATTTATATATTTATATATTTTCATTATCAATTTTCCTCGATGGAGAACTTCATCGGATTAATAATTCATTCGCAACATCGATATTCCTCGATATTTTCCTCCTTCAATTTTCAATAATTTTTCAATAATTTCAAATCGTAAACGAATGAATTTCATGACCAACGAATCTTGAATCTCTCTTTCTCTCTCTCTTCCAAGAAAATCGGAACCGATGAACGGCTTTGCAAGAAAAACAAAGTGCGTCGTTGAGAGTTTCCTGGTAAATCGTCGCAAAAAAAATGGACGGATTACCGCTTTGTCGATCGAATAAATTTCTTGCCTCGTCGTTTCTTTCGTGACTACTTCTTACGTGAACATTATTTATTCATCGTTGGATCACATCGTTGATCATTGCATGAGACACCGATATTAAAATATTACACGTATTGCGTAAGAAACGATCTCTAGACTAACAAGTGCCTAATAATCGTCCAAACAATCGAAGGAAGAGGAGGGGATCCCCTTCGACGCAACTCATCGATACGTTTATTTCGCCTTCCTTTTTTCTCTTTCCTTTCCTCCACTTATCCTCTTCCAAGATACGATGGAAATCCAGAATCCATCTCGAATCACGCCAGAGGATTCAATTTCAATTCCCCGCTGCTCGATAAAGCGATCGAGTTTACTTCCACTTACTTACGAGCTTTTATCCAAGATTTTACATAACGCGATACTGCGCGTTATATTCCGTTATATTCCAGAACGGAAAACCGAAATGGAAAAAATCACAAGGCAACAACGCCGATCGACGATTCCTTCCAACTGGAACTAATCGACCATCAACTCCCCTCTTCCCCCACTTGTTGTCCCTTATGGATCGCGTGTATAATGAGTCGCGGCGAGAGCCAGCGGCGGGGACGTGGATCTAGACGAGAACGAAACGAAGAGCGTGGCAGCCCGCGCTAGAGGCGTAGAAAACAGCGCCGCGGTTGTTGTAACAGTCGATCGAAGAACCGAGGCTCCCGTGCTCCCGTGGCCCGTGACAGTTACTTAACTCCAGTGTGCACCATCTGTACCCATGGAGTCGTGCCATTACGGTAATTAGGGTGTAATTGGGCATAAATTGTCCGCTGCCTTCGGGACCCGTCGCAGTCGGACGAGAGAGGACTGAGGAGGCGGAGACAAGAGGGGGGTAACCGGCCGGTCGGGGGTGGGGGGACGGCTCGGGCGGGGGAGAGAGAGAAAGAGAGAGGGAGAGCGCAGCGTGGAGGGAGGGGGAGGGTAGGGTGGTGGAGCGGGCGCAGGGGAGGGGAGGAAGCGTAGCGGCGTGAACGTAGCCAGAGAGGATACGCGGCCGTGCGTGCTTCACGATGCGTATACATGTCGGGACGCGCGTGCACGCGACCCTCTCACGTGACTTTTCCTTTTCTCCCTCTCTCTCTCTCTCTCTCTCTCTCTCTCTCTCTCTCTCTCTCTCCCTCTTTCTCTTTCTCTCTTTCCCAGATCTTTCTTCTTTTAGCCGTCGATCGCGTTCTCGCTTTGTTTTCTTTATATCTTTTTCTAGGTTAGGTTATTATTTTTATTAGATGGATTTCGATCGTGATTCTCGATTCTTCGTAGCAGATTTGGATGTTTGGATGATTTCTGCGATTTTGTAGTAGGGAAATTTAGTTTTCGAATTTTAGAATTTTCGATAATAATGGAAAGAGTAAATTCTTTTACTTTGTTATCAATTATCCGTTAGCACTTTATTAATCAAAACGCGTTATTGCATATCCATTTATCACCTTTATTCGAGTATATGAAACATCACGAATCCAACGTGCTTTTAATTTAATCGAAGGAAACGAACGATTCCATATGTGAGGTGGGCCAATATCGCTAAATTGGTGCGCGTCGTTAAACCTACGTTTCTCCCCATAAGTTTTGTTGCATTTAATCAAATTTTACCAGGTCGTTCACCGCGAACGTTCGGCTAATAATCCATTAGCTGGTGATTTCAATTAACAGCGATACGAATTATTAAATGTGTAATTCACCAAGCGACCTGCTTACGGCCTGCTTTGTTCCCGTTTCACGATCGATTTCTACTTGTTGCTGGACGTCCATCTGCGTTTTACTCTCGTTCGTGAAATTTTTCTTTCTATATGGATTCTTCCAATTTTTATTACCAATATTTATTCTATTTTTTTATTCTACATTCACGTATTTTTTACATCTATTGTATTTATTGTATCGTCGTATTATATATTGCAAATTTTTTCAAAAAACAGTAAAAATGTTGTAAATCTTAAACAATAATGTATACATTGCCAACGTTCATTTATATGACAATAAGTAATATCTGTCTAACTTTAATCCTTAAAATCCCAAGCAGGTTGGGTACCTCAACTTGAATTTTCTCCAACCATATAATAATTTTCTTTTACTTTATCCAATATTGATCTTAACCTGATAATTAAATACTCTGAACGATACTCAAAGCAATGCATTTTAAACGAATTCGTAAGAAACAACATTTATAAATCTCTTTAATTAAAACTAAACGATATATTGCCAAAAAACATTATCATTTAAGATATTTCTGATAAAAAGTTAGAAAAAGTTGCTTTACAAGTCCTCGACGATGGTTAACAACTCATTAATTTCCCTTTCGATTTTATCCGCTGTTCCATCGTACGAAATTTCCAGGGAAACAGGCGGTCCGTGTTTCGCGAGGTGGCTTGGATTCAACAGGTGACACCTCGTCGGGACGGCGATGTGCGCCTAGACGCTATGGAATTTCCACGTTTTTCCCTGGAATCGAGTTAGAGTCGATCGATCGCGGCCGTAAGAGGTCGAGGAACTTTTAAGCGTGATTGTTCCTTCGACGAAATCTCTTGCGTACACGCGATGAGCGAAATTGTCGACGTCGAAGATTCGTCTTCCGCTTCGATTCGTTACATTTATTATTAATTACCTTCCATTACCATTTTTAATCGAGCAAACTTTGACTATTATTATTATAATTATTTCGTGAAGTTGAAATTGAGTTCCAATTATTTTTATTATTCAGTTTCGTACAATTTTTTCTAAAATAATAAATGTATAGATACTTATTGTTTATCGTAGAAACGAAAAGAAACGGTGAATTTCGCATGGCGGAAACAAACAGTAGTTTAATTGAATTCAGCACTCGGGACAAATAATGGAATCGCACGAATAAAGATCTTAATCGGTGGGGAAGTATCGTATCGAGATCCGTCTAGTTGTATCGCTAATGAATTCGAATTGAATATCATAAATACGTTTTGAACGAGGACACACGAGCGAGCGTAATTCATGATTCTGAATAAAAATTATTTTTGAAAGTCTAATGTATCGTATACGTAACGATATGGAATTCAATTCGATGATAAATACATCACGTTTTATTATAATCACGATGAAATCCAATTCCTTTTTCCTTACGTCGTACATTCTTCGAATCTTCTCCCTAATAGGACTAATATATATTTTCCCGAGTGATATGATAGTCTTCGAAGATTTTCCATCGAAGACATAGCTATATTACAAATATAAATATATCAAAAATAATCAAAGAAACGATTCCAAAAACGATTGAACAAATTTTTCGCTCGCTATTAAAATCATTTAAATATTCATTCTCATTTAATATTAATTCTACTAATGTAACTACATTTAGATTACATTTAACATTATTTGTATTATCGAACGGTTGTTCCTTCTATTAGGTCGTTATTATTATTACACTTATTTCCTTCTAACCTTTTAATTTCGTTCAAAAAAAGGGAATGAGAATCGGAGGAATGTGGATAAATCCCGATCACTTCCGTTTCCACTCGTTGCAAGTTTTTCGTCGTTCGAGGGGCAGGGAATTTAAACGAGCGAAATAAATCGCGCGGCACGTCCTTTTACTTAGGTTGCGTTACCGTGCTCGTTGTTGCTATGATAATGACCACTATCAATTTGCATCTGGGTTATTAGCGCTTGCCCCCGCCGCGCCTCCCCCTTCTTCCGACGTCGACGACGATTCCACCCGTAATTTAACCCGCCTTATTGATTGCTTCCGTCCCGGCTTGTAGTGGCGCAGGTAGCCGCCACCGGTGAATTTACGTCCCGCTCGAATCATCTTTTCTCCTCCGCCACCGCGAAGACGACGGCTCTCCTCGCCTTTTACGTACACCGAAAATGGTGTACCGCATTTCGTGTTCCCTTCGAATCGCTTTTTGAGGAACTATTTACAGATATATATATAGGATTTGCTCTCCGTGAGAAATTTATCTAGATACTTCGTATTTGCGGACGGAGAGTAGGTTGAAATAATTTTTAAGAAATTTTTAAAGAGTAAGAGAGAAGAGCCTTGTAAAGAATCATCTTCTATATCGAATATATATTTGGAGTATCGTTAGTATATTAATTTTGTATTTCTTTTGTATATGTGTTTTTTTAAGATATTTCGTTGTACTCGAAATGCTAAACTCATCTTTTTCAATCGTTCAAGAACTTGACCCGTTAATTACGTCGAACGATGTGTTTATCGATCTAGCTGGAGTTGGAAAGAAGTGTATATCTTCTTGGTTGGATGGAAATACAGTGTGGGTATATTTGAGTTGGGCATTGACCGGTTGGAAAAGTAATTAATTAAAAATTTTGAATAAAGTTACTTTATTTGTTAATATGCTTAAATAACATTTATTTTCGTAGCCGATTATAGTCAATCCGCTTCTTATATAATCTCGCCCGTTTTGCGATTAATTTTTACAATTATTTGTTACAATAATTATTATGTTTTGAACGAAATAAATTATCGAAGTAATTTTATTCGCAATTTGGATTATTAAATTTTACTCACTATTTGAGGGTAAAATTTTCGAGAGGGGTCGTTACTACATTGAGAATGATTGTCAGATAACAACGCAGCCTTTGCTCGTTAAATACTCGTCACGTTTTTTTGATCAGAAAATGCTTCGATCTTGCTTAAAAAATTCAACATATTCGTTATATTTATTTATCGACACTTCCTTCGACAGGGAGAATCGATTTCTTTCTTCGTTACTTCTTATAAAAAAAATTGATCCTATGTTCGATATTCGTTTAAAAATTCAACATATTCCTTATATTTATTTATCGACTCATTTCGTTCGACAGTGAGAACCAATTATTTTTTCCTTCACTCTTTACTCATTATATATTCGTCATATTTTTTTGAAGAAAGAAAATGCTTCGATATTCGTCCAAAAATCCAACATTTATATTTATTTATCGACACTTTATTCGACAGTGAGAACCAATTATTTTTTCCTTCAACGCACTCTTTACTCATTATATATTCGTAATATTTTTTTGATCAGAACAAGTGCCTCGATATTCCTTCAAAAATTCAACGTATTCGTTTAAAATGCTTCGTTCAAAAATCCAACATTTATATTTATTTATCGACAGAGAACGAATTATTCCTTGCCTCGTTACTTCTTACAGAAAAAATTGATCCTGTATTCCATGTTCGTCCGTTTTTCAGGAAACGGATTAACGACGAATTGATATAGGTATTCCATTCTTGTATGTTCGTTCTTCGATGAACGAAGAGAAACAAAAATATACGCTGGACGAGTATTCAGCAATTTCGTGTTTCGCTCGTTGCGAATGCGCACATGGCAGGATCCCCAGGGAGCCATTGACACTAAAGTGGGATTCACCTATATTCCATCGCATGTTGCAACTACTACGTAATACAGTGCTGACGATCGCGATAACGAATCGAATAAGTGGACGTTATTAGGGTTAGGTTAAGCTGGTAAATTGTGCTCGAGCCTCTTCCTTAATAAAATTATTCTAATTCGTTGCGACATTTTTACTTTTATTTTTATTTTTCCCCGAGCTAGACGAGCGATATTTATTTTCAGTCCAATACGCGATCGAATAATATAATTAACAGACAGAGGCAATAACATGGCGATTACAAAACGATTCAACAATTCGCTATTTAACAATCAAGGTTACGAATAATAATGTTCCACTTACGATAGCATTGTATTCAAATTGCAATATCCAATCGTGCATTCAAGCGACAACTAAATATTGACTTGAATGCAGCTACCGGGATGATGTTCCTCTTATCGTTGTTCGCGATCTATTCTTCATGTGGGGCACGCTTTAAATTCCTTCCTTAAGCACTCTGCTTAGCAACTTTTTCATTGCTCATCGACGAAAAATTCACCATACATTTCCCCCCTCCTTTCCACAAACCCAATTGCGCAAATCCCACTTCTCCACAGCATTACAATATTCTCATTCACCTGAGATCCCAAACACATTTCTCACCTTAAGGATACAGATGATGTATTTCTAAAACTGTCATCTAGAATTATTGCCTCTCGTCGAGAATTATTTCCCTCAGGAAGACATTTGAAAATTGCTGGCGATCATTTACGAAAATAAATAAAAAAAAAAAAAAATAATCTCGAAAGCAATTCTCGAACACGTTCTCGAATATAATAATTCTAAACGTCATTCTCATCCCTCTCTCACCACTGAAAATAAATCTTACGACTACTGATATTTATTAAAATAAAGAGAGAGAGAGAGAGAGAGAGAGAGAGAGAGAGAGAGAGGGAGGGAGAGAGAGAGAGAGAAATGTGAGAAATGTCGCCACGAATCCTCGGGATTCGGTCGGCCGTCCGTGGTCGTCCTGGCTTTACGACACCGCGTAAAATGAGTTACAGTCCGGATAATCGGGTAATAAACTTCCGGTCGAGGCACCCCGTGTGGGCGGCCACGTGGGTCGTGAGCCGAGTTGCGGTATTACGGCGACGACGTCGGTGTAAATATATTTATTATGGCCACCCTTGTCGCCCTGGTTCGGCAGGTAAGAGGAAGAAGAGGAGGCCACGTCTGGAAATTTCTTCTGGCTCCGATTGTCTTCTTCCCCTTTTCCTCGAGCTCGCGTCTTGGGGAGAGAGGGGAGAGATGTCAAGATCGCGAGGCTAATTTACGATTACTTTGGATTACGTCGCCGGTGTCTCTGGAACCGACGAGTTATTTATTTTCCCTTCTCCTTTCCTCTTTTCTTTTCAATTTTTTACGAGTTTAGCGCCAAAGAGTTCAATATGGTCGGAAAGATTTTTCGAAGAAAAAAAAAATCTTTTCGAAGAAAGATTTTCGATATTTGCTACGGTACACGTTTTTTGGATTAAACCTAAAGTGGAAAGGACAGGCGATAATCGATCGTGCAGAGAATTTACAAAACGCATAAAATAGTACGATAGGATCTCTATTTTAATCTCTTATTTCACAATTTCTGAACAATTATTTATGTATAATTTGTTCTCAGTTTCTCTTATTTTTCATTAAAACTACACCGACGTAATGCATACGTTAATACGCGATCGATATTTCATATCGCAGTACCCTTGCCTACTAACTACCCTATATATCAAAAATTCCAATTGGAAATCTATCACAATCGATTATGGAACAATAATAAAAAAAGCAAGAATTAACAAGAAGATGGAAAAAATTATAGTTAAAAAATTATCGAATCTCGGAGCTCTCTCCTCCTCGTTGGTACGTACGTGGAACTCGCGGTTACTTTCACGCTTATTTTCGTCCATGCAAGTAAATAAGTGAGTGAGTGAGTGAGTGAGTGAGTGAGTGAGTGAGTGAGTACACGATGGCTGCACCGATGACGTCGGTATTGTGAAAGAACGCGGAGTCAGTGCTCTGTAAAAGGCAGCAGCGCAGCAGCAGCGGCCTCCGTTTTCCTTGCGACGCGGGATTCGGCTGGTCGTACGTTTTGGAAAGGCGGCGCACAATAGGGCCCTCGAATCGCCTCGTTCAACCGTAGTTATTAGTTGCTTGCTTGCATCCTCCCCGCTGGATGCGATTCCAAGATGAATCGACGATAAAGGAGAGGGGAAAAAAAGAAGGAGAAGAGGAAAGGAAAGAGAAAGAAAGAAACGGTGTGCCGCGGGAAAAGTGCACGTGCATTTTTAGCGGTTTCTCCGCGCTTCGCGGAAAGAACGGAAAGGAGAGAAGAAGGGAAAGGGAATCTCTCGGATGAGAGCTCGCGTTTTTTTTTTTTTTTTTTTGTTTTTGCTTTCTCTTTCTCGAAGGCTTCAATAAACGGAAATGGGATGGAGAAATGCGTCTCGGTGAATCTTCGTTCAGGCATTAACCCTGAATTTCTTCTGCCAAGTCGAGGGAATATTCTAGTCTTTTCGTTGTTCCTTCGAAAGGAAAGGGAAATATGCAGAGGTAGGAGAGAATGGATCGCGGGATAAATGATTAACTTCGTTGCTTTGTAGCTCTGTTTGCTGAAGTTATTAAAGTGGCGATTGAAGAGAAACTTTCTCGAAAGGGAAGGATCTTTATGGATCTTTTTCTTTTTTAAATCATCTTTTTTAAATCATCAATCGTTATTATCTCTTTGAGACATAGAGATTCGATTATATAAAAATGATCTTTTCTTGGATATATCCTCCACTATTTTCTATTGAAAAATACTCAAAAAAAAAAAAAAAAAATCGAATCCTTTCCTTCAGGAAGCCCGTTCAACTGCGTACTCGTCGAAAAAGCAAACGCAACTTTGAAACAAATCTCCACAAATATTCCCCCGAATCGCTACAATTTTTCTCCACGATCTGTCGAACTCTGTTTCTCCTCGCAGTTTAACCCATTCCACACGGAATGGGTTATCCACGCGAATATTTCCATCCTCAACAACCAACAACAATCCCCTCCCGCAAATAGATAAAACAGGGGAGAAAAAAAGGAAAAAAAAAGAAGAATAAGAAAAGCAAAAAGACGAATATAGGTAAAGTGGGACATCGATGCAGGCGGTGGTGTGCGCGCAGGTTTGGCGAACAAACGAGTTCGAGCAGAGTGGAAAAGGGAAGAGGAGACACACAGAGAGAGAGAGAGAGAGAGAGAGAAGAAGGGAAAAGGACACGACGGGTGTCCCTGTTTAAATATTCATTTCGCGTTCGTCCAGAGGAATTTGCTTCCGATCATTCCGCTCGCAACGGACGTTTTCCCTGCCCGTCACCGATCCTCCTAGATGCCCCTCCTCATCCACCACCCCTTCTCCTCCTCCCTCCCCCGCAAGATCACGGAAATCCGCGCAATATTCGAGCGCCGTCGAAAATAAAATTTCTCACGAGGGGGAGGGGGTGTGTGGGAAACTGGGCCACGGAATCGATTGGAAATTCATATGTTTCTTTATTCATTCATATCGATGCGGTTCGACGACGTTCGATACTGGCTTCCTTACTGGTAGAGAGTAGGATAAGTGTGTTTTAAATAGAGGGGGAGGGGTTATTTTATTCTTGCGGAGAATCGTAGCTTGCGAGAGAAAGGATAATGGAACATTGGAACAATGAAAGTTGAGAATAATTCTTGGAAATTGTTAACGGGATACCGATCGTGATCTCTTTTTCAAGTAGAAATCGAGGAGAATTGTTTCTTCGGGGAAGGAAGGATTTTGGGGTGATTCGCGTTTTAATTAAACTTTATATTATAAAGTTAAGTATTAAGTATATATATATATATATATCTAAAGAAAGACAGATCCATAGATCCTAGATCCTATTCCCCTCACGAACATTCGCATACATTTTTCGATTTTCCCTCATTTCGTTGCACAATTCGATAAAACTGTAAAGCAATCTTCTCGTTCCATTCGCGCTTCCCTAAATCGCACTCGTAACCCTATTCGAGCCGCGTTTCGATTCGAGGATCGCGAAGGATCGTCGGCGAAGGGAGAAGGAAAGAACGGAAGACGAAAGAGAAAGAGAGAGAGAAAGAGAGAGAGAGAGAAAGGGTACGTCGCGTTGGTCGCGGCAAAGCTCTGGCCAAGTTGGTTGGACGGAGAAGGGTGAATGGGTCTGTAGTTATGGGAGTCGGTGGTGGAGTGGAGTAAGCATTGTAAATCAATACCCTGACGGCTGCCGGCGCTTCGAACGCGCCCCGTATTTCAGCATGCCAATACACTGGAACTATCCTCCATCGCTGCTGGATAGCGGAATATAACGCTTAATAGAGGTCGCAGATGGAAGGGATCGGGGGGAGGAGGGGGGTCGAGCGAGGGCGGTTTAGGGGTTGGGGGCAGGGGTGGAGGGGGAACCGGAGGGGGGGATTGTTCAACCGACGAACGATCATCCTTCTTCTGTATTCGAGGCTGTTTTAATTTTTCCTCCGATTCTGAAACTGAGTTTTTTTTCGTTTCGTTTCGTTGTTGTTGTTATTATTATTATTATTTTGATCGAGCCGTATTTGAAGAATCCAGCACCAGTGTAAATTCATTTTGTATCTCTGGAGATTGGGATAGAATGGGACGAGGAATCAAATATATCGTAATAATTCGAATCATATATCGTAATAATTTTTTTGATTCTGTAATCGAGGGATTCTTTGAGATTTTAATTTTTTATTTTTTTCGCTTGGAATAATTTTAATTTAATAATCTTGGGATAAGATACTACGATATGGATACGGTTCGAAAAGATGGGATTTAATTAGGTAGTGGGTGTCCCGTTCCGTCTGAAGAGTTTTCGTCTCGTGGCAATTATTCATAATTGATGCTTTCCAAACAAAAATTCGCCGGGGTTAAAATTTGGTATTTGGAGCACGGGGCCGGGGTCTCTTTTCACGATAAAAGGTTGAAATTTCTCGTCGGTCTCGACACGTACGTATCGTCGAGTTCATCGTGCTCCTCCGGCTTTTCTGGGACAGCCAGAATTACCCGTCTCATTGTGCCGCGTTTTTTTCATTATACCTTCAATCCGACGTCGAGTTTCGCGATGAATTAATAAATCACGCCACGCTCTCGTTGCACCCCCGTGTAACCAATAGGGGGATGCCGCTCTTCTCCACCGAGGAGATCTTCTTCGATTCTGAATGAATTTACCCGCGTTTCGAAAACAACGTAAAAATATTGTGCTCGAAGAGGGGAACGACATCACGATTCACTGAGTTGTATTAATTATTTGGTATCGTATGCAAAGTCGACGATTTTTTTTTATCTTCTTCAAACCACACTGATCGTAATTTTTCGTATACCGATCGAATATTTTCCTAAAATGTTAGAATTAATTACGAAAAGATGTTTGAGTTGTTGGGATTCGAGAAATAAGAAGCAATCGTTAATTGTTGAATTTCATTCAGGATGAATAAAATACTTAATTAGATTTTCTTTTTTCTAATAGACGCCCTGTAAATTTCATCTTCAAAATTGAACGCTTCAACGAATCGATGTTAGGTAACGAACTCTCATTTTTCTAAAGATATAGAAAGATGGAAGAATATTTTAATTATTCCTCCTCAATTTGCAAGACAGATAATTAATCGTCGCGATTCAACTTTCTTAACTCGTTACTCATCGCAACAAAGCGAATCCTTGTTCCAAATTCCAAATAGCCCCTATATAACGCATCCCATCCCCTCCAATCAAAGACATCTCATAATAACAGAAATAAGAAGCAATAGTTAATTGTTGAATTTCATTCAGGATGAATAAAATACTTAATTAGATTTTCTTTTTTCTAATAGATGCTCTGTAAATTTCATCTTCAAAATTGACGAAGCTTCGTAAATCAAAGAATCGATGTTAGATAACAAACTCTCATTCTTCCAAAGATATAAAAAAATCGAAGAATATTTTAATTATTCCTCATTTCCTTCAATTTGCAATACAGACAACCAATCGTCAATGATTCAATTTTCTCGTTACTCATCGCAACAAAGGGAATCCTTGTTCCAAGTAGCCCCTATATAACGCATCCCCCCCAATCGAAGACGTCTCTTCGTCAACTTTCATTTCGCCATTTTAAATAAAAATTCCTCTCCACCTGAGCGCCGAGCGAACGCACCCTCTCCCCCGCGTACCTTTTTCAACTTTCCTCCTCGCCCTTCCTTTCAAGGAGAATCCGCTTCCGGGGCCAGGTGCGAGGGGCCCCGTTGAATCGAAGAGAGTTGGTTCTCCCGCGCGTTGGAGAATTGGGATCACGAGGCGATCATTAGCCGCGAAGCACGGGTGAAAAAGCGGCGAGTCGCATTAATCGCGAGCGGGATGCTCGGGGGATGAGAGAGAGAGAGAGAGAGAGAGAGAGACGGGCCAAGAGCGTTGGCATCGCGAGGGCAGGTGGAGCTATTTGGAGAACAGCCCACTCGAGAGAGGCCACCGTCGTTTTCCTCTCCCTCGGCCACGTCACGCCGTGTACACGGCTCTCCCTTCTTCCATCTCTCGTCTTCCTCTTCCTCGTCTCCTCTTCGCCTCGATTCCTCTCCCTTTCTATCCCTCTAGGCCCTCCACCGCGCCACGCCACGGCTCCCGTAACCCGCAAGCTTGCCAATGTTGCGACCGTGCAACGACCAGATGCTCCTATATATCCTTGCGGCAGCTGCGATCATCCCGTCTCATCCGAGCGTCTCGAAACCGTGCGCCCGGATTACGGATGGAAGAAAAGGGAACCGTTTCCTTGCTGCTTTAGGAATATATATATATATATGTATATTCCGTATGGTTTTTTTTTTTTTTTTTTTTTTTTGGTTTTAGTAATGTAATAATAATTGTTCGTTCTTCGAGGTATTTTTTGGATCGAGCGTGTGCGATGTGAATCTTTGAATTTATTTTTTGGATTTGATGATGTATATAGTTTTAAGTTAGAGTTGATGCGATATTTTTGGATTGGAATCTTTGAATATTGAATGTGTTGAGTAGAGTTTTGACTAGAGTTGATAGAATATCTTTGGATTTAAAATAGTGGAGTGAGATCTATCGAATTTTGAATTTCAGATAGATATAATATTTTTGGGCTAAAATGCAATATTTTTGGATTTGATGATGTATAGTTTCAAGTTAAAGTTAAATGCAATATTTTTGGAATGGAATATTTGAATATTGAATGTAAGATGATACAGTTGATGGGATATCTTTGAATTTAAGATAATGTGTGATCTATCGAATTTTGAATTTAGTAAGAATTTCAGATAGATCTAATGGGATATTTTTGGGCTAAAATGCAATATTTTTGGATTTGATGATGTACAGTTTCAAGTTAAAGTTGATGCAATATTTTTGGAGTGGAATATTTGAATATTGAATGTAAGATGATACAGTTGATGGGATATCTTTGAATTTAAGATAATGTGTGATCTATCGAATTTTGAATTTAGTAAGAATTTCAGATAGATATAATGGGATATTTTTGGGCTAAAATGATATTCCAATGCAATATTTTTGGATTTGATGATGTATAGTTTCAAGTTAAAGTTGATGGGATATCTATTTAAGATAGTGAGTGATCTATCGAATTTTGAATTTAGTAAGAATTTTAGGTAGATCTAATGGGATATTTTTGGGCTAAAATGATATTCCAATGCAATATTTTTGGATTTGATGATGTATAGTTTCAAGTTAAAGTTGATGCAATATTTTTGGAATGGAATATTTGAATATTGAATGTAAGATGATAGAGTTGATGGGATATCTTTGGATTTAAGGTACGATCTATCGAATTTTTGAGTTTCAGCTAGATATAACGGGATATTTTTAAACCAAGACGATATTCTGTGTCGATCTTTTGAATTTTTTTAATTGGTTTCTCTGATAAAAAGAAATATTTTATTTATGGTGGAAATATAATTTTCGAATAAGTTTAAGATATCCAGAATTTTTCTAAGATTCTAAGTGGAATATTTCCACTTCATTCTCCGGTGATTGTTTCATCAACAAATACTACCCACTTGTCGTGCCATGGAATTTATCCAGATATCGATATTGAATAACGAGTGAATTTAATTTTCCCAATTTTCCCAAACTCTTTCGCAAATTCTCAAAAAAGCCCTCAATATATCGAATTCAAAGAAATTTAAAACTAGAGCAGAAGAAATCTCTTCCCCGAATCGCGTTCTCCCGCGTATTGTAAAATTCAATGCTTAAGATGGAAAGGCGTACAAGGAGAGAGAGAGAGAGAGAGAGAGAGAGAGAGAGAGAGAGAGAGAGAGAGAGAAGAAAAAAAAAGAAAAAGAAAGGAAAAATTCAGGGAGAGGGACGGGGAAAATAAATTGAATCAGCCGCCTCTTTTTCGGATAATTACGAATTCGCCGGTTAATGAATTGAGTGCTAAACAAGCGTCGGCCCGCGAAAGCCGGTAATTACACGCTCTGTCGCCGTCGAATTTCATTAAACCGGCAGAAGAGAGGCAGAACTGTTGGAGAAACAGAAGAAGAAAAGAAAAAGAAAGAGAGCAGCGGCCGTGGAAAGGAACAAAAAAAGGGACAAATGAAAAGAAGTCACGAAGCCGATCGTATCTCACAGATTGAACGTTGGCTCGTTTCTTTTTTTTTTTTTTTTTTTTTTAAATAAAAAATATTTCATTCCCCCAGTACCAGTTTAGGTACAAATTGGTGGATTTTCTGATACGATGGCGGGCACCTGCCTTGGTTAAAATTGATAACACACATAAATTACTACTACTTCCTCTTGCTCGAATGTTTTTTTCGAATTCGTTTTTTTTTTTTTTCTCTTTTTCATTGTCGTGGGCTTGAAACGCAGAAAGTGGTCTTTTCTGTTGGATGATAGAGAAGAACGTTTCGCAGGAAATGAGCTTTCACCTTATACGGTGTTGGTAACATATAGCCAAGCTTTTTAGGAGTAAATATTATCCTATCCTAAATAAAAATGACTCGTATCTTGTACACTTTTCTTTTTTTATATTTTCTACAGACAATTCTTCGAAAATTATTTTGCTTATATAATTATAAAATTATAAAAGCACTCTCTTGACCTCTATCGTCGCATATGAAATATTTTCTCTAGAATAAAATTCTAGAATTAAAAAAAAAAAAAGAAAATCTTGGATCTTATCTTGAATCATATAATCTCACTTGATTACAAATAAATCGAATCCTTAAAGAGAAAAAGAAAGAAAAGAAAGCAGAAAAAATTTAACGTCTTAACGTCTGCAAAAATTTTCCTTCGAAATGATAATCGATAAACCGATAATACGAACACGTAACGTTCCCCGACTGTACTGTTTTAACACGAGCATTTCCATCGAAAAACGGGCGACTTTTACGGCGAAGTACCGCATTGACCGTGTCTCGCGAGTTACAGCCGAGTCGACCCCGTTTCCCCGTTTCGTTTTCTGCCATCCAAAATTGTCCCGCGACCATACGTAGTTGCGTAACGCCGAAGAGAGAGAGAGAGAGAGAGAGAGAGAGAGAGAGAGAGAGAGAGAGAGAGAGAGAGAGAGAAACACTGAAAAGGAAAGGAAAGGAAAGGAAAGGAAAGGAAAGCGGCTGGACGTAAAAAAAAAAAACGTGAAAACATAGTAGAGGGCGAATGGAAGAGGAGAGGAGGAGGAAGAGGAGGAGGAGGAGAAGGAGGAGGAGGAATGGAGAGGAGCGATATCGAGCGGCCGATCCGTTCGCGGGGGCATGACCCCCGTACGAGTACGTCCATTTTGAAAGGCATCCACCTTATCTGCGTCACTTCGTGTCACCCGTATTTCGTCGCAGATAAGACGTTAAGACCGGCTGCTTTACAGCCTCGCGCAAATATGGTGTTCCATTTCGCGTCCAATTTTCTTCCCTCTTTTCTTTTCTTTGAAACTTTCCATTCCATCCCCAACAACAAATCGGTAGAATTAGAATTTTACTTCAAAGGATTACTTCTTAGCTTACGTTTAATTATGGAAAAAAAGTTAAGGGATATTTTAAGTTATGATATATTTCAATTACAAACGAGTTAATTTAATTTAATGTTTAAGTTTAATTTTTCATTTCCACTTTTTAACATACTTATTTATCGAAGTAATCGTGATTTAACTTGATTATCAAATAGTTAAAATATTTATACATATATATATAGAATGAAAAAAATGATAAATAGCTTGAATACCAAAGAGAGGCGAGCAAAACTTCATTGCAAGTTATTCGAATAATTGAAATCGCGAGGAGGATGAACGAACGAAGGTTCGGCGGAGGGTAGGAGGAGTGGAAGGAAGAGGACAGGAGAAGGAATGGTCCATCGTTCATAACTCGCCATGAATCGCAGCTGCAACAACGATGCGTCGCGACGCAGGAGTGGCGTTTCGAAAGGATCGTCATAAGTTACTGACAATTTCCAGCCGGTTGGAAGTCAAGCCGAGTATATATTCAACAATTTTCTCTTATCCGTGCGGGGTTATCGCTTACCCCGCGTAGAAAAGGCAATGGGGACAGGTAGAAAGTGAAAGGATGAGGGAAGGGCGAGGCCTGGGGAAAGGGACGCAATGCGTATATATACAATTCAACGAAACGGTGAATAGGAAGAAGGAATGGTGTCCGATGGAACGGATAAAACGGATCCCTTGAAAAATGTCTTCTTTTCGCGACGAAGAATGCATTTGATGGATCGCGTTACCAACGTTAATCATCAAATCGTTCGTTATTTTCTTTTGGATTTTGCCAATTTTTATCAAACTGTATTCTAGATAATTGTTTCTTATGAAAAGGACTCCTTTGCTTATTTATCTTCTTTCATTCCTTCGAAAGAAAGGGATTTAGATTATTTTGATACCATAAAAATAATGTTAAATATCAATTCATCGAGCCAGTCAATCGATCAATTGGCACACGATAATATCCTCTCTACTTTTCTCTCGATTACTTCAACCACGTCCGCTAATTACCGTTCTCCTGCAACTTTTGCCCTTGAGAGTCCTCGAGGAGGAACGTCTTATTTCCAACGGGCACGCGATTGCAGCGTCAGCTTTCGGATACAACGAGTAGAAAAACGATTACCAAGGATCGGGGGGCTGAAGTTGGTCGGTCGGTGGTCGACATCTTCTTATTCCAAAGATCGATTTCTTCCTCCTTCGATAGGGGATGGGAGAGAAAGAGAGAGAGAGAGAGAGAGAGAGAGAGAGAGAGAGAGAGAGAGAGAGAGAGAGATATTCCTCTTTTAATTCCTCGCCAATATTCCGTTATTCCTTTTCCCATTATATATCTTTTATTAATTATCTTAGTTGTTATTTGCCTCGTCGTAATGGATTTATGTAACATGGAAATATGCAAATCTTTGAGTAATTAGATTCGAAACTTGATTCATTTTACATTTTCTTTTATTATCGTTTTATTATCGTATTCATTCCTTCAGGTTTTATAAACCTGGATTATTTTCGTCCTATTTTTCTCCGATTCCTGAAAGAAGTTTGAATAATTAAGGACGACGGGGTAAAATAGCGAAAAACATTTATTATTACAAATTTTGGATTCTTGAATAAGAAAATTCGTTCATCAATAGCCGTCCAAAATATCGAAAACGGTACAATATTAATCTCATCCCGTTATATTTCCTCGTGATAAATAATTATTTACATTATTTCATCCTTGATTTATTATCCGCCGTGCCGAGGATATACATCTAGATTTAATTCCTTTCGTACGTTTAATATCCTTTAAACGCGTTTAAAATAAGACTAGTTAAACTCGTTAAGTGCAAACAAACAAATAAAAACAAAAAAATTGCATCCATTACCAATGTTATCTCTAATTGCTACCGCTTCTTACTTAATTACACCGTTATTCGCGCGTGTATTTTTCCTCGATAAAGAAAAAAATAAAGAAAATAACGCGTTCACGGATTGCGATTGAAAGAAAAAAAAAAAAAAAAGAAAAACAAAGAAAGAGATCTTCGAGTATCAGATATTCGCGTTTCAGAGCAGAAGATCTCCGACCAATTAAGCCAAGCCCTCACTCGCGAATTCATTAACATACGGAGGACGACGAATCGCGAGATAGTGACGATCCGTCGTGGACGAAACAATTATACACAACCACGCGGAGGAGAGAGTCCGTGGCGGGGAAAAGGAGAGCGAGATATCCTCCCTTAATCTCCTCTCATGCGTGACTTTTGGTCGATTGTGCAACAGGTGGCGGGCTCGACCTTCGACCCCCTCCTCCTCCTCCTCCTCCTCCTCCTCCCTTCTACGCGCCGTTCCAAACCACCCCCGTTCTCCTTTTCCCGATTCCGCTCCTCCACGATCGAGGAACATCACTCCTCATTTTCACGCCTCTCGCGTTACACAAGCGAAATCATCAGCTTTTATCGTTATTTCATGAAACACGTGTTTCCATGTTTTCTCGGATAATATTTAGAGAATCGTATTTCGATAATTTTTAACGCCAGATATTTTCAAGTAGTCGCGCGTATTTGTATTTACAGGTATTTCGAGATACTTGCTAGTTAACGACAATAATAATATTCGAAAGATGTTTTCGAATCCATATGTTACATCCAGAGAATACACTCTAATACATATATACATATATGTTATAAGTAAAAAGGGAGATAAGATTCGTAAGAAATAATATTTGACCTAGCGTTGAAATTTGGTTATGCGACGTTGATAGATGATGGACGTGTATTGTAATCGAGGGTGTAAAATTTCGTTCGGGTAAATACGGAGCTCGAACGCACGTGCGCGTGTATTTTTGTATCCGCGAAATAGCGGAATCTGGCGCTCTTATGGACGAGCCACGAGTACGTATGCTCGCTCCATCCTCGTCCCACTCGGGCGGGAGCGCGGGTAAATACGGTGGAGCAAGGCCGTGGTGGCGTGGTTACAGATACGATCGATCGGTTGTCGGAGAGGCAATACCGGTAATTTACGCGAAGCTGGCCGGTATGGTATCGTAATGGTTTCCTGGAAAACTGCGTCTACGATGTCGGCGGCCGGGGCCCGTGATTATTGGCCACGGATAATACCCTCCTCGCGGACGATTATGCCTAGTGACGCAATACTGGCTGATTACGACAGCTGAACAAGAATACGGTCAGCCGTGATCACTAAGAAACGTATATAGGAAGAGATGTATCTCTTCGCTGTATCTTCTCGCTCATCCTCTTGTCCTTTCTGGACAGAATAAAAGTTATTGACGCGTCACCAGACATCTCGTTTTAATGCTTTTTTTTCGACTCGATCGAGGAATTAAAAACGCTCGAAGCAATAATAGGGGAGGAGAAATTTCCCGACAGAAAAAGTATAAAACTAGATATAATTGCAAATTATGCCATTGCACAAAGGAGAATGCTTCACCAAGATATCGTATTCTGAAACATTATTCGAATTTGTATAGTAAATAATAATTAATTTTGTGTATGTGATAAATAATAGATGTAAAAAAGTCTACTATATAATAAATAGATATACAAGAGATACATAGTAATATTTAAGAATATTTTATAAACGTGAGTTAAAAAGTACATATACTTTTTTTTAAAACGTCAAAAATGTGCGAACCCAGGAAGCGCGTTGAGCTCTTAATAATCTCTCTGAGATTACATCTTTTCAGAATATTTCTTACAACCGTCCAAGTTTTCTCGCGTTTTATTATTACGCGATCTATAATAATCGATCGAATTTCATCTTCCGGATACGATACGATTTCGCCTCTGATCCGTTCCGATATCCGTTCCACGAAATACTCCACGATTTTCTCGATGATTGTCATTGATCGCGGAATATAAAGTGGAGAGTCCTCGATGGGGAGTCGAACGGATCCGGGCAACATCTATCGACGCTTCGAATCGGTCGGATTCCTCTCCTCTCCTCTCCTCTCCTCGTTCGCAACGCGGCCCAACGGAGGAATTATCTGCGGCGGGGCAGAAGTGGGAGAAGGAGAGTAAAGCAAGAGAGGCTGGAAAGCCACGGCGCTGCCACGGCCGTTAGTCAAAGAGACGACTCGCGTTGATTTACAGCTTACTAAATAGACGGGGCTCTTACCGGCCCCGATGCTCTCTCGCCACGGGAATGCGGGAAGAGGACGAGTGGTGGAAAGACGAGCGGGAAGTCGGAGAGGATCGAGCCGCGGGGTTCATCGCGTGCAAACTTTGTTTACTTAAAATTGCACTGTTCGAGAATTGCGTGTCTCTCTCTTACGCTCTTTTTGAAAATAAAATATTTCTAATTAGATTCTTTTTTCTTCCTTTTTTATTTATAAGTAAATTTCTTAAAATTGTAAACTCTTATTTTTCCTCTTGGATACAATTTAAAACTATGTATCTAAGTATCTAAGAATCTATTTTTATTAAAAATATTAATATAAATGATAGTATTATCTATCTCGTTAAATTTATTATTTATAAGTAAATTTCTTAAAATTGTAAACTCTTATTTTTCCTCTTGGATACAATTTAAAATTATCGGCATGTATCTAAGTATCTAAGAATCTATTTTTACTAAAAATATTACTATAAATGGATAGTATTATCTATCTCGTTAAATTAGAGTATCAATTTAGTGAAAAACATTGTAATGACGTAATTTTATTTTTAAAATTGTTTTAAAAGGATCGCGATATACACGAAGATCGTGGACCATCGATGGAGACCGGTCTCGAGCTAGCGAGCTTCTAGGAATCCCTAGACGCGCAGAAAATTCGCGATAGTCACGTTGGTAGCGTTAGTCGGAGGAGGAAAGAGGCTGTTTACTCGTAGCGCGGAGGTGCAACGCAATTCAGAGACACGCAATCGTCACGGTTCTTCTTGATACCGGATTTAAAGACCTTATTCTCGGTTTTCACGAGTCTCCGGTGTCGCTGAGTAATCCTATCCTCGGACACATCTAGCCAGCATAATGTCGCTCGACCGGTAGCGCAAGGACCGCTATTCCCCTATATATATATATATTAATACGCGCGTTATCTTATCCCTTAATATTCTTAATATAACAATTTGAAAATTTCATCGATAGAAAATTTAACTAACTCACAGGTTCGAATATACCATGTCGCGTAATAATTGTTATTATAAAAGTTGACTTGTCTTTCTGATACATTCCAAACAAACTCTACGATTATTTCTACATTTCATAGATTCTTCTTCCGCGAAGAGAATTTTCGATTTTTACTCCGAAGTTAAAATTATTATTTTCAGAAAATTAGCTAAATCGCTGGAGAAGAAGAATTTCCTCGGATCCTCGTTCACGCGACGAGGTAGGCGGAAACAACCCCTTTTTTTTTTCATACGCGTTTCCGAAGAACAACAGATTCGATCCAAGAAATTTTCATCGTTTCCCATGGAGCGACGCGAGATATTTCGACTTCCACGAAACGAGACGGCCTGTTGGAACAATTATTTACGGCACCCAGTAACGAGAGAGGTATATATATATATCTCTCTCTCTCTCTTTATTTTTCTTCAACGCGGATCGCGAAAAAGGGAGAGGAGGGGTATTGCGTTCTCTCGGCTCGAGAGCGGGCCGTGGATTCATTCGGTCGGTTTTTGCGCAACTCGTCGCTTCAGTAACCCTCTTCTTCTCTTTCTTCAGAGCCCCTCCCCTCCCCTGTTCCTGAGACAAGCCTCTCAGCCGGTCATTGATTCGACGTAGATCTCGAGATCGGATCCTCTCGTGCGAAGCATCCTTTGAGTCTTCATTGAATTCCCTCCCCTTCCATCTCTCTCGCTCCTCCATCTCTTTTCATCCTCTTCTCTCTCTCTCTCTCTCTCTCTCTCTCTCTCTCTCCCGTGCGTCTTCTCTCGTCGCTTCTCTCTCCCCGCGAGTTTCTTTTTTTTACTTCTTTTTTTTTTCTTTTTTTACCTTCTTGAGGATAATTCTCGTCCACGCACCAGGTTGGCCAGCCTGCGTGGAAAGACACGATAATTACGATAGTGGATGCATCGTTGGAAATTCATATTTTTATAAGCGGGAGTAACGGGAGTAACTCGCTTCGATTGCTATTTTTTTCTTTTTATATATAGGAAGAATTTTTTCAAATTTTGACGTTTTCGCTCCTTGAGATCTTTATTGGAATAATTTCAATAATTTTTATTTTACGTATCAACGATTATACGTTGAATTTTGTGATTGGAATTTGTGAAAAGAAGGAAAATTCAGAAAAAAATCTTGATTTAAAAATAATAGTTTTCATGAATATTTTTAAAACGATATATATATATATAGAATTGAAAGAAATGTTTGTATAAATATAATTTTAACGATGTTATAGCTTTGAAATATTCTTTTATACGAATCTAACGTATAGATTTTTCGTGCAAGAATAATTATTTATAGAGCGGAGGAATTTTTATATCGATCAGGGATCGTTTCTATTAAGTCTGATTTAAACGACTTTAAAACAACCCCGGTATCTTTAGCAACCGGAATTTAATTTTAAATTCCCGATAATTTTATCGTGAAAGGCAATCTGCGACTTGTGCCGTTCTTTATACCGCTTTTTAAAGGTTTGCAGTTGCCGTGGCGAAAACGCAAACATCGCGTTTATTTTTAATCCGGCTATCTATTATTGGCTCTTAAACGGCAGCCATTTTTACGAGGGTACTTAGATATCAGACTCTTTCTTCGGTCTAAATTTACACCGGGCATGCAGCCTCTTCCCGATCGAAAACGATCTTTTCGATCACGATCCCTCCTCTCTTTCCTCCGTCTTTTTTCCTTTTCCTTTTCAAACTTTTCCATCGTCGATCAATTAATCGTTTCAATCTCGTCAAGAATCCACGATCTTTTATCATTACTTTCAGCTTACTTCGAGCTAAAACTAAATCCACCGCCACCAAGATCTTGCAAAAATTGAAAAAGTCTCAACTAAAAATAATCAGGCAATAATAATTGTCGATAAATATTTTTGCATATTTAATCTCAGCCTCGATCCTCGACCTCCTCAAACGCGAACAACACCTTGATCCCTCTCGCCCCGTACAATTTACAACTAGAAGCTAAGCCGAAATACTACCGGTCAATAATTCCAATGAGCATCCTCCATCTCGTGATTCCTGTAATCTAAGGCAGAGTGGAAGCAGAATGATCTGACAAGGGGCTATCCACGTGCACGGCAAACCCGAAGCCAGCCCGCGCAACCACCCGATCTCGTGTAATAGGGTCGGCGTACTCGAGAGTCTCTCTATAATTTGGCCATTTCGGCCCATTATACGCGATATACCCGCCGCCACTCTCTCTCTCTCTCTCTCTCTCTCTCCCCCCAGGGACCGTTTTCCCTCCTTTTTCCTTTCACGAACGGCGGCCAGCTGGCTCCTGCGACACGCGCCAATGCCGCAGCTTGTTTCGCCTCGTCCTTTTCCCCCCTAAACGGCGGGGGCTTTCCCGCGTGCATACCCGCAGCTTTCTTCAATTCGTCCAATTTCTACGCGATAGAATTTTACGCGCTGGAATACCCACGCGCGTGCATCTTTTCTTCTTTGCTAGCTATTGTGTTGTGTATATAGTTTTTAGGAAAGGGAAATTTTTGAAAAAGAAATTTCTACCATTGTAATTTAAGGGTTTTATAAAATATTATATTATAAGAGAAAAATTTTTAAAGAAGAAATTTGGTAATAGGATTTTCTAGATTTCGTAATGTAAATCTTTTTCTTCTTCAATAGTTATTACGATAAAGATATTTTTATTTTTTTTTCTAGTATAATTTTGTTCTTCTTTTATTAGATTTTAAAAATTTATTTGTGATTCCTGGTAAATTGTAGAATTATTTTTAAAGAATTTGGCAATAGGATTTTCTAGATTTCGTAATGTAAATCTTTTTCTTCTTCAATAGTTATTACGATAAAGATATTTTTATTTTTTTTTCTAGTATAATTTTGTTCTTCTTTTATTAGATTTTAAAAATTTATTTGAGATTCCTGGTAAATTGTAGAATTATTTTTAAAGAATTTGGCAATAGGATTTTGTTTGTAGATTTCGTAATGTGTAAATCTTTTTCTTTTTTAATAACTATTAAGATCTCGAAAAAATATTTTTAATTTTGCATTACACAATACGTATCATTTTTTTTTTTTTTTTTTTGCTAGCTATTAAATTTTAAAAACTTATCTAAGATTCCCGATAAAACTTGGAATTTTTCTCGATCTAAAATTTTTTTGTTAAGTCGTTAATATTTACAACGGAATGTATCGTGCCTCGATCGAGCTGGTTCTGTTAGGATCACGATAAAAGCGCGTGTCTGTTATTTTGACGGGGACGTCGCATAGGGATTATAGTTTCGAAAAACATGGACGTGAACGTTTTCGGGTGATCGAGGGTCGGAATTAATAATCCTTAAAAGGGGGATTCCCATATGGAGACGTCACTTTTTTTTTTTTTTAGATCGATTTTTTAGACGATTTTTTACAACGATTAACGTTCAACCCTTTCTAAATAAAAGATTAGCAAACGCAAAAATATCTTAAATAACAATTCATAACAATTCATAAATAACAAATCTTCCGTTATTAATCCAAATATTAAAGTATCAAATCTATTAAGAAAGAGAGATGTTCCATAATAACGTAAATAACGAGATACCAATTAACCTCGTCGATCCTTCTCGACTCGCAAATTGAATCATCAAAATTCAATTTTTCAATGAGATAACGCGACAGAAAATGGTTGTAAAAACGTGTACATCACGAGACGCGGAGACGGCCTGGTAAACGGCACTTACCCTTCGTCGTGTATCAGCCACGAAATTTGAGGGGAGAGGGGTCCAATTTAAACGATTGGAAACGGTGTTGAGAAATTACAGGCTCGATACCCCGGGTGTCACTTCATTTTCATTATCGTCATTACAGCCAGGTAATCCCCCCCTTATTAACGTTATCGCGTTCCTCGGGCCTGGTCATTTGCGTCAGGCGATGGTGAATCGATTACGACGACGACAACGACAGGTGCGAACCACGTTCTCCGCTACGCTTGTTCCGCAAAGAAAGAGGTATATATACTTAATTGGCGGCTAATTGGTCGGTGGGACGGTGTTCTGCTTAGGGACTGATAATTTGCGGTCTTTGGGGATTTATATGTATTATATATATATATATATACGTGTGACGTGTACGCGTGTGGAGGAAGGAACCCTTGGAAAGAAGTGGTGGAATGGAGCTCAATGGAGGTCAGTGTTCGTTTAATGCATTGGTTGGTGACTTCAGCGTGTTTCACCGAGATAAGTATATAACCCGTCTATTAATTTTCTCCAAGAGTTTATATACGGTGGAGTGGAATAAAAATAGGAGAAGCCCCCGTTTTTAAATTTTTATTATATTTCTTTTCAAGATATTTTTTCGCCATTGCAGAATGATAGATTGTTCCTTTTTAATAAAATATTTGAGCTTTCGATGGATTTCGATTATTTGTTTATAGGTACTGCGATTGCTGGAATTTATTTATACAGTCTTTTTATAAGATAATAATACATTGTCGCGATATACGTGCGAGCTTGAGGATTTTGAAATGAGAATTCTGAGAAAGAACATGGATTAGTAGAAGTGTATATGTATATATATATATATATATCATTGCGTTGAATATACTATCTGGATCTTTAAATAGATTTTACGGTGAAAAGTGGGTTAACGCGATTATCGAATGTGTTATACAGAGACGAAATCGAGAGACCATCTTCATTTAGGGATTAATCATCCGCTTTTCGAAATATGAATTCGATGAGGGATTAGTTTCGCGTTAAAATAATTGAAAAAATTATTTCAGGAATAGAGAAAACCGTTTTAACCGAGACGATCGATTCTTCTAATTTTTCCATTGTCTTGGAAAGATTTAGAGAACGCTTTCTAACTCGAGTTCATTCTTCGCATTCAATTTTTAATCACGTAATAATCTTCTTCTTCTTTATTTCTAAATTTTCCATTTTCTTTTCTTTTTTTTTTTTTTTTTTCTACGCTTTTAAAAAAGATATGCAATTACAATCGATTAAAGCGAACGATACTGTTCAAGATAATGTACAAGCAATACTTCGATAAATAAAATATCATTTATACGTCGATACGTATCTCTCGTTTATTTAACATCGTAAATGCCAAGAAGAATATTATCGTAAACGTTTGTGCTCCGAATACGGGGCACACCTTGAAAAGACACACCGATACACCTGATTGAATCACTGGCCATCCATGCAGCACGGAATCGAGAAGCCTCGATCCCCTTATCCGCTCATCTGGGGTGGAACCGTCACCCCCTTCCTCCTCGTGGCGTGATCCAACGTAAACTTTAGACTCGCTACTTTTCATCCACAGTGATCCATTCGTCCATCCACCAACGAATAACAAGGTTTAATTAATTCAAAGATTAATTAATCTATATTTTTTTTACAAATATTTTTCCAACTTCTCCAAGAACTTATAATTTTTTTTTTTTTTTTTTTAAGTAATTCAACGCGATAACTCAAGATATAATAATCATAAGATAAAATTTTCCCTCAAGAGGAATGAAGAAAAGTAAAATAATAATAAGTAAGTAACAAAGATAAGATTCAAATTAATTAATATACTTATCTACTATCTTTCTGTTTCAATTTCTCACAAATTACTACAAATATCGATCGATCACAAAACGAAGTTTAATTGGAATCGATTACCTTTCTTCCTTCACGAAGGAAAAAAAAAAAAAAAAAATAAAGAAAACGATGCTCAAAACTCAATATCATAATAAACAAATAAATACGAAAAAAAAAGAAAGAAAGAAAAAAAATTACGGTTACGATACGTTCGAAATTATTCCCATTGCACGTCGCATCGGTGATTCGATTGCAAGGTGCGTATCGTCGAACGAAATAAAGCAACGATGCTCGGCCCTGTCCCCTGAATAACAATGAACGCGCGGATGAACGCCGTCAAAACGAGAGAGAGAGAGAGAGAGAGAGAGAGAGAGAGAGAGAGAGAGAGAGAGAGAGAGAGAGAAAGGAGAGTGCACGTCGAGGTCGGTTTTGCCGCGACACGGTCGGAAAAGCGATAAGACGGAGGGGAGGGGAGGGGAGAAGAGGGGGAGGGGAGTCCTGGGGCACAATGGCCCCGATGACGTAGCACAAAACGATTTCACCCGGATTCTTAATCTCGATCGAGCCAAGCTTTTCCGCCACCGACTCTCCCTTTTCTCCCTCCTTCGATGGTTCGACAAAAGGGGTAGGGAGGGGGCATCTCTCTATGCTTTGCATCGCGAGCGCCGCTGGCAATCGCTAATTAGACACACGCCTGTCCATTGTGACTGTGAGAACGATGACGCAGCGAGATTCGGTTAATGGAAGAGAAAACACTGGTATGTTTCTTTTCTTCTTCTTCTTCTTCTTCTTTCTTTTTTTTCCATCGATTGATTTTCTCTGGGGGAGAGGAATTTAAAGGAGGAGTTTGCATCATTGAGGTAATTGTATAATTTATAATATATATATATTATATAGCTTCTTTTGTTCAAGCATGTATTTTTAGAATTTTCTTTGGATAGAGATTGTTGGCAATTTTTTTTCTCTTATTGAAGCTTAGTTGTACGTAATGAGATTACAGTTTATATGAATAAATAATAATGCCATCCAGATCATCTGTGATCACAAATACAGGGTTAAATCTCATAAAAGAAAAATCAAACGAAACTTTACATAACGTTCCTCGGGCTTTATAATCGTATATCGTGATTAAAACTAGGTTACGGCACCCAATTTTTCCCTGCTTCTTCGACACGACACAGATTTTAATGAATTATTTAAGAATAAAGCGAGTTTAATAATTCATTATTCGAGGCGTTGAACGATCAGCCGGAACAATCCTCGGATATTATATAAATCGACGATCGATCAATTATATCAATTATAATAATACATAAGAATAAATATTATCCAAGCATTTTTAAATAAATCGCTCGATTTTTCAGTCAGATACACTGCCCGATACACGATTGTTAAAAGAGATAAGGCATGGGCAAAACGGCGGTCATTTCATAGTCGTCTTTATATACGTTGGATGCGTTCGTCGGCAGCCGTGTTTTTAAGCCGATGAGGCGGGGCGGGAGGGGGGACAGTTGACGAAGGAAGGAAGCAGCGCGATCGGCGGCGACGACAACGACGGCGATGCTTGATGGCGCGTGACAGAGTTACGTCACGATCCTAGTCGCGACTGCGGCGATCTATGTTCCGTGCAATCCGCCTCGCCAGATGGAATATAACGGTTCACCGTTCCCGTTTCCTCGTTCGCTCCTCTCGTGCTTTCTTCTTTCCGCCATAATACCGCCACGATCCTCGTAAATCGAACGTTTCCTTCTTCCACTTTTTCCTCCAACCCATTTTTTTAAGCCGATTGAAATTGTAACCCGCGTGTGCATTTACATGTCCACCAGGACGACAATAAGAAAAAACAAGGATTCCAGAGAAGACGAGTTTTGAACGAGTTTTCCTTGATCTTTGCTGGAAGATCAAGAGAATCAAGTTTAAAGCTTTGAAACTTGACAATTATCGCGAGAAAAGAATCATCTTGTTCACAACGATTACATTGAAAAGAGAACATATGATTTTTGAGTTGAGATTCAATCCAATTACACGGGATATTTAAACAGAAGCGACGTCGTTATCTTTTTTGAATTACTTGCGAATTTTTGGAAAAAAAAAAAAAAAAAAGAAAAAAATTCGAAGCAGAGAAATTTGATTGCACGATGAATCGACAGGTTGGTGGCGATTGGTCACGGAAGGGGGCGAGGAATCGAACCGTGGAGAAGCCGATTTGTCGTCCGATCGAGAATACTTGTTTTAGGATCGAAGGGAGCGCAGCGTAGCATGTAGATTGCTTACGTTTGCTTTGGAAGGCTTTTCTGCCGATGTGGCGGGGTGTTCGAGTATGTGGAAAAGCGATTTGTTTGGGTAACTGTAGTTGGTGAACGAGGTAAGAGGCGCGTGTGTGTAGCAGGAAACGCAACGGGACCTTTGCGGCAAGAGAGAAATTTATTTTTTCTTCCTTCAATTCGCAGAATATCTCGTAGTTTTTTCTATCTATTAATCGAAGAAATATTTTTCTTCTTCTTCTTCTTCTTTTGAAAAAGTGATCGAGCAGTCAAACAATTTTTAATAACTTTTGATTTTTGGTTGAAATTGATTTTTCGTGTACATTTATATTAATCGATTTGTTGATACAACGATTAACGTTTGCAATTTTTTCCCTGTAATTTTTCGATTTTTCTCCTCGTTAAAAATTATCGCGAACGAAAGGCGATCGTAAAATCCGAAGCTTGGAATTCATGACAGTGCCTATGTAAATGGCGCAGCGTACGAGAGACACGAAGGACACTTACATCGGGTTACTGGCTGCAATTGTCGAGGTTAATGGCGCTACGAGTGGGAGAACACGTGCAATATTGTGAACGGTCCGACTTCCGTCAAACCGTTTCAGGAAATTTAAAACGCTCCTCAAACATTTGCGCGAATTCGAATTCTTTTTTTCTTCCTTTTTTTTTTTTTTTTTTTTTTCAAATAATTAATTCGATCCTTATTATCAAAATTTTCAACATCGTATTCAACTTTAAATAATTCAATTTCTAATAATTTTTCTAACGACAAAATTTAGAAAAAAAATTCTTAAAATCCATTCCATTCACTTTTTTCTTTTTTTTTAGAGAAGAATATTTAAAAAAAGTTCATTTTTTTAAACGCTAAGTTTAAAAAAATAGGAAGAGCACGGAGAATCTTTCCTTCCTCTTCCCTTTCCCTCTCGTCTCTCGATAGAAGAGGAAAACGGTGGTGATCGCGAGGAAGAAACCGAGGAGACGGGATCGGCTTCTTTCTAAAAGGACGAGGACCAAGGACAAGGAGCAACGGGAGAGCATTTAGCTAAGCATGCGACTAGTTTTTGTCGCGTAACTGCGAAAGGAAGCAGCAGCAGCAGCAGCAGAAGCAGAAGCAGAAGCAGGAATGATGGAGGAAGGAAGGGAGAGGAAGGCGAAGATACTTCGCCGCCAGGTGGCAAGTATGCTCTTGAAACCTGCCGTACGTGCTGAAGATCTCCCCGAGATACGGCTTTAACAAGGTCAGGAGGACCACGGATTTATACCACGAAACGTCTTTTTCGACTGTATTTGCGTACGTCTTTTCTTCGATGGATCGTGCTCTCTATCTATTTACCATTTTCTTTCCCTCCGTATTTTACAATTAACTGGGATCATCATCATCATCCCCGTGTTTAACTTCCAAGTTTTAAAGCTCGTTAACTGGAAATTACAGAGCACAGAGAATAATTTGGAAAATTTTCTGATATACAAGTAGCGCAGCGAATTAATTACACCAAAAGCGGAATACTTTGAACCAGAGTTGGGCGTTGACCCGCCTGAAAAAGCGACTAGTTATAAATTTAATAACAAGTTACTTTAATTACTCGTTAAAACCCTCGAATAACATTTATTCGTAGCTTTATTATAATCGTACGCTTCTCGTACAATATCAATTACTTGCAATCATTTATTATGCGCTTTTTGAACGATATATCGAAATAATTTTATTCGTAATTTTCCCTGGATCGAGATCTTTAGATTCTTCTTTCTCGATTCTAAGAACGAATTAATCTAGATACTAGACCTCGACTTTTCACTTTTAAGGCCAAAGTATAGTATATACTTTCTACTAAAATCCTAAAATCCTTGGTTAATCAGCCGCTAAACACCGAAGCTAATACCACCACCACTGCTCGACAACTGGTCTCTCTCTCTCTCTCTCTCTCTCTCTCTCTCTCTCTCTCTCTCTCTCTCTCTCTCTAACACCTGACCTCGTTACCTACCCACCGTCCAAATACTCGAGATTCAGTTATTCGACCGCGCGCGAGTTGCGGCGTTGCGGCGGGGCGGAGGAGAGGGAAAGAATAAACGCGGTTATGGCGGTGTATGAAATTACGCGTGGTCGAGCAGCTCGTTCCACGGGATAACGGGCGGCCAGCAGCCGACATTACACCGGCCTCTCTGCGCCGTAAATTCGCGGTGGTTCACTGTCGCTATTTCGCGGGGACGTTAATCGTCAACCGCTGAAATATCGTCACGCGCGTTGAACGGGGACACGAGCGCGTGTCGCGTATGCGTCCTCTTCCAGGATCGATCGTGGATCACACTCTGAGCGGTTCGAAGCGGTCGTGTTTTCTTTTTTTTTTTTTTCTTCTATCATTCGATTTTCGAACTTTTCCCGAGTTTCGTTCCGTAGCCAATTTTTCAATTCACTTCTCGTTTCAATTTTCGAATTGTTCTTTCTTGATTGAGCTGTTCTATGAATGAATGACGAGCAAAGTTTATAAATAAGGGAAAAGTTACGAATAAAATTACTTTCTATTTTGATAATTTATTTGTTCAAAACGTGATGATAATAATAATAAACGGTTACAATAAATACGAATAAACGTTACTTGAACATTTTAATCTCTTAAAGCAACTTTATTCGAAATTTTCAACTTACTTTTTCTGGTCGGATATTGATTCAACGTTCATTTATGAGAAACTTATATTTCCTTCTTTTTGTCCCCCCTGTTTAAACTCTTACTTACTTACTTACTTACCTCCATTAAATTCTACGGGAAAGCAAACCAAACTTTGCGAAAGGTCACCACAATATAATACCCTGCCTCCCTAAAAAAAAAAAAAAAAAAGAAAAGGAAACTGAAAACAGAAGAAGAAGAAGAAGAAGAAGAAGAAGAAGAAGAAGAAGAAAATGAATACAAACAAACGTTGGGTAAATTGCAGGAGGAGAGAATTAAAAAGGAGCCGCAGTCCCTCCCATGGCGGGGTGCAAACGATTTCAAGGGTCGTTACCGTCCCCTCGAAATCCGCGACGAAAGCGAAACGGGCCGAAGGACACCGCGGGCCCCGTTGCCTCCGTGTTTCTCGGCTCGTTATTCCGGTCAGGGACCACCTCCTGGCGTGGCGGCGGTCCTCATTGTAGGACAAGTAGTCGACGACTCTCTTTCGCCGCGAAGGGTCGGGAAAAGCGAAACGCCAAACGCGCTCGAAGGTCGTTACGACCAAGCGAAAAAACGACCGGCCGCCCCTCTTCCCTCCTCTCCCCACGAATTCTTCGATCCTCTCGCCGGGAGGCCCCCTCCCGTCCCGCTCCACTTCATTCCGCCTTAATCTCGCCGCCTCCACCCTCGCCTCTGTCGCCGTCCCGCGACGATTTTCACCGATTTTCGTGTCGGAGGATCGAGTCGCGGTTTCGATTCGAGTTTCGATCAACGCGAATCATCGTCGTTCATCCGTGAGAATTTTTATTTCGTTTTAACAGGGTGTTTTGAAATTTTTAAAAGTAATTATAACGTGTCCCGGAATTTTCTGCGTTTTCCAAGATACGGAGAACCGATTCGGATTTGGATTTAAGAGAATAAGATTGTTAAAATTTATATTTATCTCGTAATGCAATGTGGAATTTTTGGAATATTTTCTTCTGGATCTCGTGAGAATTATATTTCGATTTAGTGATATTATAATTATAGGAGAGGGGATTGCGCAATTTCTTTTTCTAAGAATAGGAAATTTGTAAAGGAAAATTTCCTTTCCACCCTTTCCACCTTTCGTTCACTGCCACCACCTCCTCTTCCGTCTCTGTTCCGCCTCTGTTTCCCCGAGTTTCCTCGTCCTGGTCGGTTGCCGAGCTGTCCTACGCCCGTGGTGGGCCACCACGACGAGCAGAGATTTATGTTCCCCGCCATGCTGACCCTTCCCCCGCTTCGCTTCACGAGCCTTTAACCCCTTCGGGTGTTGTGCTCTTCCATCACGAGAGAGGGGAAGTCAGTCGACTTCGCACTGCTGCGAAGCCATCGGTGAGATCATATCTGTGACACGATGACGAAGATCCGTGTAATTTTTACATTATCGCTTCTCCTTAAACTTTGTCCAACTATTAATAACAACGAAACCGGTGTAAATTGAAATTCCATAAATCGTCGATTCGAAAGGAATAAATCGCTCGATTTCTTAATCTCGAAACGAAAGCGTGCAAACTATTTACATGTAAAAAGATTCTGATTGCTAATATATTTCCTCAACAAATCTTTTAATCGTTCAATTAATTTTACTTAAAATATATATATATATAACGAAGATTCTGTTGTGGAAAAATTTCCAAAGGATTCAGAAGACGTAATATCAGATTAAGAAGGATTACAAGTGGTGAATGGATCTCTCTAATTAACTTCGCACGCCATTCCCATGGCTGATCTAATTGCGAGCGTCCCGTAATTGATTCGCATTCAAATACTCCACCGTTCCTCTTCTCGTTTCCCAGAAAAATGGAACCTCCTTGGGGATGCATGCCTGTCCCTTGTTCGTGCGTTCGGATGACGCTATCGGCCCGATTCGCACGCGCGCGCGCACCGAGATGTTTCACGTGCCCGAACACGCGGCGCCGCTGTTCATCCTCTTATCTCGAATCTTTTCGCGAACAAAACGCCTCGGTACGGTCGTGCATCTCGTGCATGCACGTGCATCCTTACGCGATCGAGGCTATTTTCTTTTTCTTTTTTTTTTAAGTCTTTGGCTAGCTCGGCGGATTCAAAATAAAATAATTCCGCTCCGGATGCACGCGGATACTCGCGGACTTGGATCCTTGAATAAGCGTTTGTTGGATCCTTGTAAGCGAAGTGTTTTGCTCGATTTTCCAAAGATGACACGATTAATGTTCATCTTAGATCTGTTGAATTTTAATTTTTAGATTTTTTTTAGAATTTAATTTTTAGAATTTTAGAAATTTTAAATTTTCATATGTCACGAATGTGACGTTAATTCTAATGCTAATTGTTGACTGGAAAACAATAAATAAAATATAAGGGTTTAGCTGAATGAATATATTTGATTATATTCAATCGATTACGCTGTATCTGTTTACAAAACATTTGAAGTAAGTGTATCGAAGAGAAACAAATAGCTACCAACTATGAAACTAGTAACGTTGCTGGCAACATTCAATAAATGAAATCACGTATAAAATTTCAGTGAACTTGAAATTCTATAACACTAATTCTCGATCGATATTATCGATTTATTCATTTTATTTACAGAAAATGTATGTATGTATGTATGTATGTACTTTTGTTGTGCATTCGTCGAGAGTGCGTGCGTTTCAAACGTTTCCAACGTGAAAGCGAGCAACATCGATACTCGCAAATTTCGATGTATACGTTTTTATTGCACGTGTCGTTACAACGTGTACAACGCGTATCTAGCAGGGCGATTAACAACGAGAACGGTCACGCTCGTTCATGGAACGTCGTCCTCGCGAGAGAGCAAGTGTCGGCGACAACGTGGCAAGCAACAGTTTGCCGGCGATAAATCACAATCCCCGAGCGTGTCGGGCGAACTATCGGTTCTAGAAACGGTACTTCGATCGATCCGCGCGTCGCGAATCCAGTGTCATCGACTCGACGCTGCGAAATCGTGCGTTCCGCGCGATCCTTTTCGCGTTTCCCCCCATTCGTTTCGCGAATTTCACGAATTCATTTTTCTCGTCCGTATCGATTTTCCAGATACAAATTCTCCTCTTCTATTTTCTTCTCCTCTATTCTCTACATATGAATTTTCGACACCGCCACTCGTAAACTCGAAAATGCTTCCTTTAATATCTAAATGACGAAAGAAGGTACAAACATAACTTCGAAATTACCCTTTCCAAAATTAATGCACTTTCAAACAACGTTCTACGACCGAACGACGCGCAATAAAGCTTTTTCTCTTCTTCTCTCTTTCTTTTGTCAAACAAACCAATGAAAATTCTATTTTAAAATCGAACGACCCAGCGAGCGTGGTAAATTTTTAGCACGCTCTTTCGAAATGGTAGAATTCGAAGAGCGACATAATATAATTTCGATATAAATTTGTAAAAAAATTGTTAATATCGTGATTCTAAAATTTCGAAACGAGGTAAAAATTTCCGTCCTAGCTTTGAATGAACTTCGAGAAAATGACTCTTTTCAAAACGTTAAAACGTTACTTTCCACGAGGCGGGCCTCTGTGGCAGCAGAAAGCCGCGTTCCGAAAATACGAGTCGGCCGCGCTTTTTATTATTCATAAACCCATCGGGTCGGTGAGAGAGCATTTTCGACTCGGTGTACGAGCCAGTGATCGTCACGTACACGCGTCTATACACTCTCGAATGATTGCGAGTATTAAACCGTGGAGACACGCGTGCGTGCTCGCGGGGTCTCGCGTGCAGAAACGGGACAACGATGTCCAATTACAAAGCGTATGTCTTTCCGAGGGAAAATGAGGCGAGCGTGTGTTACGGAGGCTTACCGAGCACTATGTTAATTGATTATTCATGGTACGATCGATTTTAAGGAACGATTGCTTTGTTGGCAAAAATGAAGGATTCTCGTCAATTTAATTTAATTTTAAAATTGAAGAAAAAGAAGAGAGAGTAAAAAATTAGGATAACGCGTATTTTACGTAACAATCGTCCAATCGTAATTTTTTGCAGGAAAAGAAAAGGAAGAATCGATTCATTCATTCATTCATTCTCTTCTCACGATCACTTCCTACTATACTTTCTTCGCCATTATAAAAAAAAAAAACATATAAACACACTCGAAGAAATACAAAAAGAAAGGAATTTAAATCCTCCAATATGAATGGATAATCCATTCTGATCCTCGAAGAAACTTAACTAGAAAAAGCAAAGCGACCAAGTCATAAATTGACAAAAAACCGTGTCGAATCTCGTGTTTACATATACTCGCGAATGAGTAAGAAGACATCAGGTAAAAAGGGGAAAAAAAAAAAAGAAAAAAAAGAAATCAGAAACACTTTCATAGACCCGCGAGAAACCGTGAACGAAGTCGAAAAAAACCCGGAAAAAAGCCGGCAAAAAACGAGCAAGTCTCGCGTTGCAGTTGTTCCTCGTGCGAGGAACAAGGACGGTTAATTTCACGTTCCTCGTTCGCCGACGGAAGAGTGGAACGAGGAGAGAACTAGTATCTCGTCGAGCGAGAGACAAGGACAAATAATCTCCGCGAACCTCGTCTAAAGACGACACGATATTCGGGACTAGAATGAAACAAGGACAGAGTTAATAGTTTCTTAGCGCGGGGAACGAGGATAGCGCTAGTTTCGCGAACTTCGTCTAAAGACGGCGATACTCGGGAGAGTTAGAGAAAGACAAAGATAGATCTCGTCGAACGAGAAACAAGAATAGTTAATTTCATTTGGAGACAGCGATAATCGGGTTGGAGTGGAATAGATAGTCTCGCGAACCTTGTTTAAAGGCGACGATATTCGGGATTGGAGTGGAACAAGGAGAGAATTCAGTACCTCGTCGAGCGGGAGACAAGGACAGATGGTCTCGCGAACGATATTCGGGATTATGGTGGAAGGAGGATAGAGTTAGTATCTCTTAGAAGAATAAGGATAGTATCGTGAGCTTCGTAGGACAGAGATAGGACTAGTATCTCGGAAGGAGGGAACCGGACGGACGGGAGTGGAACACCATGGGTACGACCCTCGTTCCTGAACGGATCGAGCACGGTGGAACGAGGATAGAGCGGTTCCACGAGGGTGTCGCAGTAGAGAAAAAGAGAGAGAGAGAGACAGAGAGAGAGAGAGGAGAGAAAAAGAAAGATAGAGAGAGGATATTCAGTGATGGAAAGAGATGGATAAATAGATACTATATCTCGGTGCTGTCCGAGCCTTACTCGCGAGTAAAAAGACTTCCCCCACTGGCGAGCGTCTTCTTCTGGTTTCAAGACCGACGCGAGTAAGGAAAGTTATATATCGAATGTCGCGATCCTTTCTATGTTTTATATTTTTTTTGTAGAGTCTAGAAAGGAGATGAAGATAAAAGTTTCGTTAGATCGTCGTTTTGAGTTAGATTAATTTGTCGTTTTAAATCGCGATACTTGGAAAAGGAAGTAAAGAGTGCTTAATGATTTAATTAATTGGTTAGCGATGGATGGGATCATTAGTAAATTTTATCGGAGATAAAATAATAAAATTTTTCGAGTAATATGATTATTAGCATATTTCGTAGATAATAAATGGACGTGCCAAAGATACACTAGTCTTTCATATTTAACGCAACGTGTCACATTGACACGAGGGACGGATGAGGGTTAAGAGGGCCGAATATCTCTCGATTAAGACAGAGTGGTTCTGCCCACCGAGTGGGGGCCCCTCGCGTAGCTTTATCCCCTTTCGTTTCTTCTGTTATAGAAAAATAAAAATAAAAAAACAAAAACAAAAAAAGAAACGATATTCCTCGTTATTAAACGCTTTCAATCCTATATTACATCATTCACATTTTTCATTACCATCTTTATAGACATTACTACTTTATTACTACTCCATTTCGTCTACAATCATTAAACCTCCCATAAAATTCCCATTCACAGCCATCGTCAAGATTCCAAGCACGCTTGGAATCGCTCACAGCGATCACGATTCTAATCAAAATGGTTACTTTCAACTTACTTTCAGGACATAAAGGGTTAAGACGGAAGACGACACGCAAAAGTGTGGTGGGGATAAGGGAATTTTACTCCGCGAGCGAGGCTTGGACAGCGCTGTCTTATTCAACGCGAGAGAGACAGAGCGAGAGAGGAAGGTGAAAAAGTAGAGGATAGTGAGAAAGAGAGAGAGAGAGAGAGAGAATGGAGCTCGAGGTTGGAACTCAAGCGCGAAACGGAGGTGGCGGGTTGGGTTCTGGGTGGGAGAGAGAGGCCTCGTGGTGGGAGAAGGATGGAAGCGGTGGTCGGAGCGTTTTATGGGTGCGCGGTGAGGTCGAGGAGGAGGCACGATGAGCGCGCGTGAGGGATCGTTCTGCTCGGGAGGGGCCCGCCAGAGGGGCCAGGGGATCCTTATCGGGTTCTAGGATCGCGAGGCTCGCACGTACGGCAACCGCAACCACTGGGGAACCGACGAGGAGAGATGGAGCGGAATTTTTGAACGTGCGTTAACAGTGTCGATCGTTTTTTGGCCCCGATTCGGATTCTACTCTAGGGGTCTAGTTTTAGGTTATTTTAGCTTGCGATATTTTTTTGTCGTTTTGAACGACGATAAAATGGACGAAAACGAGAATTTCACGGAATTATACGGATGAGTTTTTTTAGTTTGTAATTTTAAGAGGTTCAAATTGTGCGAAATTGTACTCGTTCGAATGTAAACAAGCTTTTCAGATAACGCTCTCTTCGAGTTAATCTTATCGCTTTATAACGTTCCGTTATGTGTGCTGGTACCTGTGTACGGGTTAGATTATTGGTTACTCGTGCCTCTAATTAGGGATACAGTGAATTTGGATTAATTAGAACACGAGTCGAGCTCAGGTATGTCTAATCCACGCTGTGGTTATGTAATGGCGGTGATTGGCTGTGAGAAGTGGTTGCGTGAATAGTGAGAGTAGATTAATGCTCGGTAATTATGCGATTGATTTTATCCTTTCCAAATTACTTTCGAATTTAAAAAAGAAAAGTACATTCTTTTCAAAAAGATAAATATAATATGAACACATAAGATTCATATCCGATAAATTGTACGATAGATTCACGAATGGAAATTTTATTTCTCTTAAAATTCATGTTTCGTTTGCACTTGTACGAGATCGAAACGTTAAAAAACACACCTTCCTCGATAACGAACCAATCATCGATCTTCTTCGTATCAAAATTATTCTAACGCAAATATAATCGATAGCAACACTTTTTCTACTCGCATAAGCTTCCTCCTCCTCCTCCTCCTCCTCGTCGAACCGAAAAGAAGCGTCGTTGTCAGAGACATGTCAAGACGCACGAACCCGTTACTTCCTTGTGGAGTGGTAAAAGCCGGCTTGTCGCGGGTGTAGCTGCCGATAAATCAACAAGTATACACCATACATATATATATATATATATATATATAAGCAGTTGGCGAGGTTCTGTCGGATTCGCGTTGCACGCGCGAACACGCGCGGACACGTGGACAGACAGAAACGTTGCGCTGAAAGAGAGCTAAAAAGGGAGGCAGCCAGCAGCCCGGTGATTTATCTCGTAGACGGCTCCACGATCCCTTGGAGGAATTTCTGCTGTCGGCGGCCACGGACGATCTTCTCGACGAAGGGAAGTCGATCGACCGGAATACGTCGACGTAACGAACCGATCCTCCTCCTCCTCGACGCTTTCTTCCTACTCTCGGCTCCGTTTATCGCGTTGACAGATGTTCCCCGTGAGAACCGTGCAAAACGTTATACACACGTATTACACGCTTTCCTTTTTTTTTTTTTTCGGGAAAGGATGCTTGTGGTTGTGTTTCGATGGATCGTTTGGTCTCCTTTGGATGGGTTTAGGGATATTTTGTTATTTAGGGGAATAACGGGGTCGATGGAAAAATGGTGGATCTTTTTGGAAAATTGCAACGTTGGATAATTGGGAGTTTCTTTAATTAGCTTCGAATTATTTAATTGTTTCGTAAAAGTTGTTAAGTGATTTTGTGATGTAATTGCGAATTTGTTTTACATTTAAAATTTAGAGCGCGATTATTTGATCTATAATTAGAACTGTTTATTTAGAGATAATTAATTAAAACTCCGTGCGCGATAAACTCTGCCTTTTTCTTTTCGATATCGATCGATAGGCTAAATTGAACTGCGAAGCTGCACGCGTTATATAGCCGGTTAAAGGCTACCACTGATTACTCGGCTACCGCTTCTAACTGCTGGTAATTACTGGTAACAATTGGTCTACTGTGCTCTGCTGCGAAAAGTGTTAAACGTATCCAACTTGAGCTTAGCCTTTGTCAAGCGAACCTGAACGAACCACGAGCGAAAATATTTCAACTGAACACATTTTCAATCTTTATTTTATGTTATATAAAATTTTTTCTCTTTCGAGTAAATCCAATCCACCTCGAGTATTAGCCATCCAATATCCTCTTTAAACATATTATTTAACGTATTTGTTATAAATTCTACGAGTCTATCTTTTCTCCTCTTGAATGTTATAACCAACGTTCTCCATCTTTTCTATGATGATTTTTCAAGCTGATAAAACACTTTCAAACTCGACCCCAACCTTAACCCCTTTCTATTCTTTCCGGATATCATTTGTCCAATGTTGTCCGAATTTTCGAACAATTTCCTCTTCGAACGATTCTGCAATCTTTTCGTCGATTCGTTTTCGATATTCTCGACTCGTTTCATATTCTCTCCCTGTTATCGTTTCCTCCTCGTTTTTCGGCCTCGATGTTCAACTGGTCACCTGTTGATCGCGGTCCTACGACGTTTGCAGCGCACCGGAAACAAAAACATATTCGACGTTTCCGGTTGTGCAGGACCGGTCCTATATCCACTCTCTCATCCCTCTGACACATGATTCGTCGCGCTAATTGGACCTTTATTATGCAAATACGGGGCCCGGCCGCGATCATCGTCCGCGCGCATCGCAGGGGAAACCGGTAAAGATGTGCCGTGGAACGAGTTTGTTCGAGTGTTCGAATTGACTCGTTCGTGGCTAGATCCTTTGATCGAGTATGAAAGGTTTCTGGGAAAATTTATCACGTATCAGACGAAAGTCGAGCCGATTTGGCTTTGTATTTCTTCGTTTTTATTTGATACAGGGTTATTTATCCGTGTAAAGCGTGAAAGTAGCACGAATAACTCGAATCTCGAGTTGCAAAAATTATTTAAACTTTTCAATACGAAATTCCAAAATTTCGAGTCTTGTATGATCCACGCGTCTTTAAAATCCTCTTTCGCAATTCAACCCTTCGATAAATAAATCTCGACTATCGAAAAATAGAAACAAACCTGTTCAAATTGAAAATTCGATTCGATTTACACACCTTTCCACCAAAATTCACCTACATCGAAGCGATACCTCTACAATCACCCAATTATAAACCCTCCATTCAATCATCATCGAGAAATTTGACTCGACGTCAAATTTCATCTTTTTCAAAAGTCTTCATCAAAAATTCTCCATTATCAAACCTTTTTTTCCCACCAAAATTCACCCACATCGAAGCAAACCCTAAACACCCAATTATAAACTCTCTTGCCGAAACAGCACGGCCAAGAAAACGGATTTACGAATTCTACCTTTTCTTCTTTCTTCCGCATATTTCTCCACGCCTTGAAACCACGCGATGAAACGTCGATTCCTTTTTCTTTTTTCTTCCCCCCCTCTTTCCTCTTTCCCCGGCAACGTGGATCGCAAATTCGTGGACGAATCGGCGAGTTTCCCCGCCTGGAATTAAGAGCCTCGTAAGAAAGTCTCGCACGGTTTAATTACCATTCAAGCCGGAGGGCCAGAGGGAGGGCTGGCTCATGCAAGTATAATTCTTCTCCTCTCTCTCTTTCTCTCTCTCTCTCTCTGTCCATCCGTAGACGGCTTTACCAGTGCTCGTGTACGCGTACACGATCTCGAATGTTGGAATACGATGCGCGAAAATAGAGGGAAAACTCGCTGGGGAAATGTGTTTCGTGTTCTCGGATATCGCGTTTAATGTTTCGTTCTGTTATTTTCCATTCTGATTTTTGTTCTTTTGACGAAAATGATTTTTCTTTTGTCCGTTTGTAAATAATGTTGAATTTTCGTTTGAAAATTTATTTTAAATTTATTTGAGATATTGGAACGGTTGTTGTTATATTTTTGATTAGTCTTTAGCGAGTATAATTATTTTCTTGAAGTTGTATAATAGCGTTTGAAAAGTATTTGTAACATTTTGTAATATACGTGTGTCTCTTGAATTTTAAATTTTAAATTTTAAATTTACAAGATTGAGGATTTTATTATATCTCATTGGCAAATTTTGTGCTCTTTCATTTTCTCTCCGTTAAATTTTAAATCACTCGTCGATTACCTTTAATTTCGAAAATAGTAGTAGCTTCTTTGTGTATGCTCGTCTGAATTATTATCGATTCGTTATTTTTAAAAATTCACGTGTTCAGCAGAATTCTCGACGAGATCGACGAGAATATTTCCCAAGCGTGAAAGAAAGAGATAAATTTAAACTATACGCAATTATTATTACGGGCAGCTCAATGACGAATTTCCTTCAATCTGCATATTGAGAGCCAACGATGTTCGTTAACGATGGAAAATAAAATTGAACCGATGACGATGTTACAATATGCGTTTTCTTCGGTTAACCACGACCGGAAGTAGATGTTCACGTTACATCGTCGTTACGTCGCAATTTACAACCGATGAAATGAGTTTTACCGGTGCCAGTAAATGGACAAACAGCTCGATAATGAGCCTGTGAGGTGTGACTTTAATACTCTTCACTATGAATACGTGATAATGTTTATAATAGTTGAAATATCAGACGTGAAATTGATTACGCGAGAAATTGATTGATGTTCTGAAGTGGCGATATTTGAAATTTTTAACAATTTTTAGTAATCCTCGATCGTGGTTGATATTATAGAGTAAAAGTTGCTTAATCGATTAATTTTCTAGAATTAAAATTTCATACAAGTTTTTAAGGAATAGATGTAAGATATAGATAGGATAGATTTGTTGATATTTTTAAATTGGAATATTTTTGCAAGTTTAACAAATTCTAACTTCAAAATTTAATCAATCGTGAAATCGATTACACTAAGAGTAGTCTTTTTACGAGTCTTTCTCAAAAATTTTTGAAGTCATGGATGATCGATCAATCGAAAAAGCAAGTTGGACAATCATCAATAATTTTTCACAATTTTTCCTTTCCATCGATTAAATATCTCTCTCTCTCTTTTTTTTTTTTATTTCAAAATCAACCGATATTTCTAAGAATATCAATTTTTCACAATTTCCAAACAATTCTTTTTCTTTTCTTTCTCGATTAAACATATTTTTTTTTTTTTTTTCCAAAATTCTTCTTCCACAGAAGAACAGACGATGATCGATCGATTGGAAAACCAAATGGTGTTTCAACGGAATACCAATTTTTCACAATTTTTCCCAATTATTTTCCCCAATAATCGACGTCCAACCGTGGCGAGACTCGATGAATCAGACTCTATTTTAACCGGCTAAACGTCGAGCTCGGCCGAGCTCGTTCCAGGGAGGCTAAACACCGGCATCACAAGCACTTTTGCCGCGATAACGAGTCGGTTATGCGGATGTCCGTGAAGCGGATTGTTGGCCGGCGCTTGTTCTCGCGACGGCACGCGAATCTGCGCATGCGACACGGTCCGGTGTTGCAGTGAAGCGACGACCCATTTAACCCATTCGCGACCCTACTCTGTGGTAACAATATTTCCCAATCTCTTTTTCTTTTTCTTTTTTTTTTTTTCCTTTTCCCCGGATTAACGACACGTTTTAATACTCGGTTGAATTTTTGAATTGTCGTCATTACGAGACTGCGAGTGAAAATTCGTTCGAAATGAATGAATCTTTGCCATAATTTGTTGCGAAATTTTTGATATCAGGCTAGTTTTTAGTGTTTTTTTTTTTTCCTTTCTTTCTTAACGTAAGTGGCGAATGCTTTGCGTGTCTGTGATCTTCGTTCCTTTCGTGTTGGAAGATTTAGATATATTATACTTTGAAATTTGAGAAAGATTTGGGATAAGTCGAAGAAATTTTTTTATTAATGTTGCGTGTAGAGGAAGATGGTTGATTATAATTCGATAGTTTTGTTAATTTTCTTAATTTGAGAAAGATCTTTCATGGGAAAGGATGATACTCGTAATTGCAAGTTTCGTTATTGTTGGCTCCTCTCATCAAGGATCTAGGTTAGCACCACATGTGGTATCAGTGCGTCATCGGATCCTTAATGAAGCCAACTGCAATGCAGACGAAGCTCGGTGAACTTCCTAAGGCACGAAATTTCTGTTTACGCAGTGGATACAACTTCCTCTCTTTTTTCTTATAAATTATTTCTCCTCAACCGTTATTCGTTACTTTGCAATTTATATGTTCCAATCATTATTAAAAGTATTCCGAATATTCTAGAAAAAAGGAAAAAAAAAAAAAATATCAAATCCAAATTTATAAAATTCACTTCTTATCCTAGCAAATTTTTTACCATACATTTCAAATATTCCAAGAATATAAAAAATTCCAAATATCAAACTCCGACCATTCCAAAAGCCATTCAATATTCGAATATTTCAAATTTCATTTCAAATTTGCTTCTTAATCTAATCCTTTCTTAATCCAATCCTTTCTTAATCTAATCCTTTCTTAATCCTTCTTAATCCAATCCTTTACAACAACAACAACAACAACAAAGAAGAGATACAAAAATTCTTCTCAATATTCCAAGAATATATAAAATACTCCATACACTTTAACGCATTTCAAAAATTCCACATATTTCACACTTCGTTTCGTTTCACAAAAGAACGATAAGACACCAAAATGTATACTCTCCACTATATCACGTCACGCCAGTCTGTAATCTCTGGCAATCGTTCACTCGTGCATATCATGCATCGTACATACAGCAACGAAGGAACCTTGATTTTTCTCGAATCCCGATTTTCCATCCGTTTGATTCGGATACAATTATACCTCGAGAGATCGTCTATTCCTCTTTTTTTAATTCTCCCTTCGGGTTCTCGCTTCTAAACCCCCCCTCCTCGTCCCCTTTCCCCTCCCCCAACTCCACTCGCGATGACGTCGGACGTTGATCGTTCCGCGTCGTCGTCGTCGTCGTCGTCGTTGTCGTTCGATGACCCGATTTTGCGGTTTTCGGTCGACATGTTTGCGGAGAAATTGAAAATACGTCGCCATAACGGTGAAATTGGAATTTTCGTTGCGGTGTGGATCGATCGCCATATCGAAAATTTCACCCTCGACAAAGGGCTCGTTTGCGAGCTGACGAGGTGTGTGCATGCATACGTATACATACACGTACACATACACATACCCTCTCTCCTGGTCAGCGTTTATTGAAAATTTCGCGTTTGTATATTTTCTGGTTATTGGTCCACGGTTTCTTTTTTTTTTTTTTTTTTTTAATATTCGCGGATATAATTCGGTTACCGTTTTATACCCTCTTTTGCGACGTGTTTTTTTTTTTTTTTTTTTTTTTGGAGAAATAATAGGGGTGTGCAATTGTGAAAATTTTAGAAAAGGGGGGGTGTTGTATGGTAAGTTTTAATTAAACACTTTAATAATAAAATTAATAGCAACGGGATATTGTTGTAATTTAGAATAATTGAAACGATATTAACACGTGTAACACGGAGGACAGAAGTTACGTGTTGGCATTAACGATATAACGAGTTCGATGATAAAAGACGAGTAATAGTTTTATTAAGAAATTCTACAAATTGTAAATTTCAATATTATCAATTTAAATTAATTTATTCGCTAATTATTGGTTAAATCAAATTCTATAAACTTTCAAAAAATCTGAAAAAAGTTCTGAGACAATTCTATCGATCTATGGTCTCTACTTTTTTACCATCACACGATCCTTCCCTAAATCGAACATCTCAAACTTAACTCACGATCAACTCGTACGATTTAGATCGTCAACCATTTAAATCCACTTTTTTCGACGATTTTGCATATTGCAATATTTATCTTTTGGAATCGTTTAATCGTGGCGTAAAATTGCGTATCAGCAAGGCTCGGTCCAGAAAGTGGCGGAGTCGAGATAGCGATTTCGAGCGCGGCAAGACGATCTTTATTACGCGTGCAACGAGGAAAGGAAAGTACGCGATGACGATGGCTGGCCCGGCGCCAACTAGAGAGAGATCTCGCAACCATCCCCCCTTCTCATCCCCTTCCTCCACAATCCATTCTCCTCCAACCCCTTGACGGTTCACTTCTTTCTCTCCCTTCTTTTACTTTCGACTATCGAGAAGAAGTAGTTGCTTGAAGGAGCTGCTTTTGCCCGAATTTTAACGATTTCTTTCCATTCTTCTACTTTTCGTTGGAAATTTTCTTTCGTTTGTTTTTTTCTTTTTTTCTTTTTTTTTTTTTTTTTTTTTAATTTGTTTTGGAAATTCTCGTAAGTCTCGTAAGCGATGTTGAAAGATGAGATGTTGAGATAAAGGGAGAGTGAATGAAGTGGAGTATTAATCGAATTGATAAAATTTCTTAATTCGGATATATCGTGTGATGGATTCAATAATATATTCCTGGAAATAATTTAGAATAAACTTTATAAAAAGAAAATTTAATTCGAAAATTTCAATATTTTCTTCGAGAAATGTGAAACCTTTCTAAAATTCAAAATTCCTCCTTCAAAATCCAAAACTTCCAAAATTCAAATTTCCGCAACGAATCAAGAAAAAACACTTGTTTCAGAAAAATTTCTTTCAAAAAAAAACTGAAAAATTCCTTGCCTCTGTAACAATTTATAAAACAAGCAAAAAGCGAAATCTTCTTTCGAAAAAAAATTGCCCCTTCACTAACGAAACCTCGATTGTAAAGTGTAAAGTTTGGATCAAGTTGAAAAGCAAGGGGGAAGGAAAGACACGAGAAAGGGAAAGCGGAAGCGGAGGATTCTCAAAGCGATCGAATCGTACTGCACGGAATTGGCGGTGATTTAAATTGGCTGCCCTCTCGACCCGCCGTTTAACCTATTTACCACCAGTTCTCTCCTCAATACGCTCTCCTCCTCCTCCTTCCCCTCTCCCTTTTTTTTTCCCTCCTCCTCCTTCCCTCTCCCCTCGCCCATGGAGAAGTTCCACCATCCGCTGAAACTTGGTCGGCTGTCAGTCGCATCTATCCTCTTTGTGGCACGAGTCGAGCTTTTTAAGCTCCTCACGGGAGACACGATCGTCCAACCACACCGATATCTCCATCGACGATATTTATTTTTCCCCTCCTTCGAGCCAAAGGCTTTCCAAAATCCACGAATATATCTCGTTCGTTCAAGATTTAATTTTTAATATCTTTTGATATTAAACGATTTTCAAATGAATCTAATGGAATGGGGTAGTTGATCTTACGATTGGAATTCATAGAATTTCTTTTTTAGAGGGAAATAAGTATAGAAATTGGGGAGATCTTTGACTTGGAATGCACTTGGATCTCGAGGAATAGGTATTAATGAGAGGAATTGAAGATTGGAGGATAATTACGATAAAAAAAAAAGATGGAGGACAAAACGAATTATTTTCGAAGTCTCTATCCAATATTCGCACGCCTCGCAGGTACGATAAATTCCGGCCACGTCTCGTTTCGTCGCGTTAAATTCACCATGTCCTGCGCGGGGGAGGGAAGGGGGATGGATTAACGACACTACGAATTCAACGTGGTCGCGTGTAACAACAAATAAACGAACGAACGCCGCTCTCGGCTAAATAATTATTGCCGGGCAAAATGGCGTGCACACCGGCGAGGCAGCGGTAGCGGCCATTTGTACGTGGCCAACTCATAAACGGCGGCCCAACTGTTCTCCTTGTGTTGTGTTCCTCGTGGGATGTGTTTCGCCACGACAGCTGTTCCGATCTTCCAGAGAGTTCCTTTTCATGGCCGCCGAACGGTAAACTGTCCCACAGAATTAACAATATAATCGCGTCGAAAAGGAAGGAGGGTTATCAAAAATCTTTGATCTAAGAATTGGAAGAGGTTCGTTATGTTTTATTTCTGAAAAATATGAGAAAAGAAATCGATACGATAAGAAATAACACTGGAATGTGGAACGATTGATTATTATTGGAGAAATGTAAAGAAAGCTCGAAGATTTTTAATAAAATTCAATTTTCCCGCAGTACTTTTGAAATCACGTTTTTTTTTTTTTTTAATAGATTCGATTTCGTTATTCGCTTGACCAACGTTGTTGAGGAGGAGCCCTCGGTTCGATATTTTTCTCATCTTTATCAAACGACGGATTTTTCAATTTTCCCTCCCCCCCGAGGAGATATTCGGTTTCTCGCCCCGCGATCTGAAAGTAAAATATAACTCTCACTTAACTCACGTTTAAAGGACCCAAGGTACCAACTTTAAGCGTGAAAAAAAGAAAATAAAATATCTCGCGGTGGAGATATTAAAATAATTCGGATAAAATGACAAAAGAATCGAAATCGTTAGCGCGCAGATCCTCGACAATTATTTCTTCTCTGGTGGGGAACACCAAAACACCTCGAAAGAGTTCGAACGAGCGAGAATTGTTGGTAATAATTGGTAAGAGAAAAATCCATCCGTTTAAAGATTAAAAATTTCCAATTTTTCCGGGGCGACCGAGACGAAGAGGGGAGGAGAGGGCGGAAAGAGAGTGCGAGGAAGGCTTGGCACGACGGTAGTTTCGTTATGGAGGAGGAAGGGGGAAAAAAAGGGAGCCGGGAGAACAGTGGAACGTCTGTTCGTGGGCACGCGTTGTGCACGATTGCGCAACAGCCCGGACGATTCATCGACTCGATACACGCGTCGACGATTAACCGCGTTATCCCTATTTGCATGCGGCATTTCTACGCGCCGCTAATTATAACCTCCGCCGATTGTTAACCTGTTAACTCCCGCCCCAGAAAATCCCCCCTTTGCAAATCGTAAGAGGAGGAGAGAAAGGAGGACCAAGGGCGAATTTTGATCCGAGTTGTAACGATATTTGGAAACTCTCTGGAAATAATTTTCCACCACGGTGCAAATTCCGTTTTTAATGTCTAATGGATTTTTTAAAAAGAAGGAGGAAGAGGGCGAATTTCGATATGGAATTTGACGCGTTGCAAGATCTTGAGGAACTTTCGAAACCGTCTCTCCCTTTTTTTTGATTGGAAATATTCGCTTTTCCTTGTGAATTTCGTGAAAGAGGAGAGAAAGAGATGGAAATAATTTAGATAGAGATAAATGGAATTTAATACTTTACAAGATTTTTAAATTTTCGAAGCTCTCTCCTTCTCTCTTTTTGATTGGAAATTCTCTTAGCGCAAATTTTAAAAAAGGAGAGAAGAAACGAAGGAGAATTTTGATCAGAATTTTGTAACAATTCGAAACTCTAAAACGTTGGAAATAATTTTCAGAAAATTCCCTTTGTGTTTTTAAAAAGAGAGAAGAAGACGAATTTTCATTCGAATTAGACAAATAGAAATATTAGACAAATAAAAATAAACTCTCTCTTTCTCTCTTCTTCTTAACAATTCATAGCTTTGCCAGTAAATTTTTAAAAGAAAAAGAAGTAAAGATAAATCTTAATCGAAATTGAAATTTTCTTTCTTGAAGGATTGAAAATTAAATTTAACAAAATTTAACAAAATTCCACACACACACACACGGAACAATGACGATTGTCCGAATGGCGAGCAACTGGGACACACTGGGCGAAACACGAACGCGTGAAACGTTACCTGGAGTTACACCGGGTTATACAGGGTTAACTGGTAAAGTGGTTATAATGCGTCGGTGCGTCATGCACCGGCCTTGGTCGCAGCGCGCGTGACGCATGCGAGCGCGCGCGTGAAAACTTTTCCGCGATATTATTATATCCGCGGAATTGAATAACGAGTGTACTAGCGTGCGTGAAAAGATTAAAAAGGAACGAATTGAGAATAACGTACAAATCTTTCAAATATTTGATCGAGAAACTCCTCTTAAAGAAAATCTAGAGAAAGTCTAGAGTAACGTTCGAGATCGCTGCCTCTCTCTCTCTCTCTCTCTCTCTGTTGCATTAGAGAAATAATCGGAACGCTAATTAGGCTGTCACGTGTGTGCGTAAGGTCGGTGGCGACGTTTAATCGAATTAGCAAGGCACTCGAGCGTGGCGGAGAGTGCTCAAATAGAAACCCGCCCCAAGCGCGGTGGTGATGGTGTTTCGATCTGTTTTGTCTCTGCTTTGTGCCTGCTCGTCCCCTCCCCCTCCCCCACGTACGCGTCCCCGGTAATCAATCTTGTCTTCCGTCCGACTTCGACCTCGTTCCAACCTTTCCGTTTCTCTCTTTCCACCCCCCGCCGCCATTCCCTCCATATTTTTTAATCGACCCTCCGCTGACCGGAGGGAGGACCGCTCGCTTCGACGAAACGCGTCGTCTCTCGCGGCGCGGCCCGTGGTGACAGGGAAATTTTCGTGGAAAAATATGGTAGGAAAGAGGCTGTCGGATCGTGATGCTTGTTGGGATGCAAGTGGAGAAAAGAGTTTTGGTCGAGGATTTTTTGATGGATGATCTTTTTTTTTTTTTTGTTTATTTGTTTATTGCTGGTTAGATCGAATAAACCTTCTTTCATGGTATTTAATTTATGCGAACTTAAATAGGATATCCTCGATCATATTTTTCATATCGATCTCGCTCTTCTTCGTAGCAGATATTTATATACAAGATGATAAAAGATAGAAGATTAAGATTCTCTTAATTCGAGTATCATCGAAATCCATCAACATTTAGATCTCCAAATCTATAATCAAAAACTATAATACAACACCAATAATAACAATCTTATAAATTCTTAAGGAAAAGAAGAAAAAGTTATTAACAATCCGTTAATCTTAACCTTTTAAAGGCACACACACACACACACACACACACATTGAAACTCGGCGAAACAGAAGAAAATAAAAAAAAAAAGATCGAAACGAGCGATTGAAATTCAAAACGGGCTCAAAACGGTCCCAAACGACGGACGCGTGACGAGAGAGAGAGAGAGAGAGGCGCTGCCGCCCCACCGAGTCGAATCGGCTCGAATCGGCTCGATCGATCGATTTACGATCGGGCGCACACCTGACCGGCATAGAGGCGGCCGGCGCCGATCGAAAACGCGGGCATGCACGCGCCCGTCGCATTATTCGTCGCGCACAAGTGGGAACGTATACACGCACGCAACGGGCGCGAGTTAGGTCGCGCCGCCTGACCCAGATAGGAGGCCGCGGATCGGAGCAGCCCGCTCTAGATTTCGCCGCCGCTTGTGTCACAGCGGCGAAATATCGCAAAGATCGGACGATCTTAGCGCGTGGACGGAGGAGGCTCCTCGGTTCTTTAATCTCGCCGTCCCTTGGCGCACGAAGCACCGCCTAGGTAAATGGAAAGCGTGGAGATCGAGTTGGAATTGGAGGAGTCGAATAATTTGATACTCGAACGATATCGAGTATTTGGATAGTTGGATACATCGGAGTGTATTTTATCGATGATTTTTTGAATCGTAGGGTAGGTAGATAGGTAGGTAGGGGGTCGTGGTCGGTTGAATTTAATAACTCGGTGTCGGATTACTTTGGTTGTAAACGTTTTCGGGATCGAGTAATTCGATATATCCGAATGAGTATTGGATACTCGAAAGGAGTATATATTTAAAGTATGTATAATGGTTTCGAATTACCTATCGCTCGAGTATTCGAGTTAAGGTGTCGAATCGCTCCTTAATTCGAATTACTTGAATTCGAATGGAATTCATATTATCCTGTCATTAATGCTTAATTTCCTTTTCTTTTTTTTTTTATTCGATTTCACAAACAAAGTGCATAAATACTATCCTTTTGAACGAGAATATAGAAGAAATTTAATTTAAAAATTTACAAAAAAAAAAAAAAAACACGAAGATCGAGAATTCTTTTCCAGATTTAACGAATAAAGATCGAAGAAGAAGGATCTCTTCTGATAAAAACGCTTCTAATAATCCTAAAAGCCAGAAACGAAGTTGCCCATAACCCGAACCCCTTCCCCGCGCGTCGACTATAGGTATATGGTAACCATAACTCGAGTTCCAGCCGTCTGCCAGACGAGGCGCACAAGCTGAGCGTATCCGGCACGAACGTGCGCATAAGTGCACGCCGGAATGCCTGACGTAGCAGCGGTGCATACGCGCCGCACACGCGTGCACTCGGTCACGCGATCGTTGCATGCATACATACATACATACATACATACACTGCATCTCAAAAGTAATCCCGACCCCTTTGACAGAGGCGTGATTCCCTATAAAGAATATCCGTAAAGAGACGACAATGAAATTAACGAAAATACGATAATAAAAATATTCCATCTCCGTCCATCCATTAAATTACCTCCTTCCAATTACCAATCATCCGTGAATCGTTGCTACGTGAATTGTTCGAAATCGACCTCTCTCTCTCTCTCTCTCTCTCTCTCTCTCTCTCTCTCTCTTTTTCTCTTTCTCTCCTCCACCACCAGCTCGAGGTAACGAAACTAAATTATCCTTAAACCCCCTCAAACATGTTTGCACAAAAATCTCGAACGACTCAAAGCGTTTCGAAGTTTTTTTTTTTTTTGAAAAGAAAGAAAGATAGGAACGAGAGTCAGAAGAGTCGGAAATTTCGAAATAACAATAATAATAGGTAGAGCTTTCGGTTACTTATGACTAATAGTGTACTGAGATCGGAAAGACAGACAAAGAGAGAGGAAGAGCGAAAGAGGAAGGAGTGAAAAAAGGAGAGGAGAGCGAACTGCGAGGAGCGGGTTCCGCTGGTTGTGTGCGGGCATGTGCAAGCGCGCAAGGTCGCGGCGGGGTTGGGAATTCGGACTGCCAAGGGTTCCCACCCCTTCGTATTGCACCACAATTCTGACACTACTACCTGAACGACCGACTGCCGTTAGACGGAGACCGAGAGACGGGTGGGGAGGGGGGAGAGAGAGAGAGAGAGAGAGAGAGAGTGGGAGGCCGAGCGAGAGGGGCCATTGCGTCTCGTTTCAGAGCGTATCCTTCGGGAATACCTACCGGGTGAGCCCGCAGGATTCCGCGGATGGGCTTCGTTTGGGAAACCTGTTTCGGTTAAGGGAGGTGTTTGTACGCGTTGTTTCGTTTGTTTGTCCAAGCATTTTTATCGATCATTTTCATCTCTCGACGAGAGAACGTTGATAGAATAATTTTGTATTGTAATTTTTTTAATCTTTCGTTTTTGAGGGATTGATCGTTGGATCGGTTGTTAAAATTTTTTATTGTGAACATAGAAGAAGTGGAAGTTTTTTTTTTTTTTTTTTTTTTTGATTTGAATCGTATTTTGGAAAGATTTTGTTTCTGAGAAATTTATAGGTTAATTATTGTTAGAATTTCATTGAATATGAAATTACATATGAGTGCGAGATGGAGGTATTGTGTTCATTCGATTACTTGATTTTAATAAAATATTAATTAGATTGGCAATATTGTAAAATGATGTAATTACGAAATATCTAGATACGATTATAAATAATTAGTAAATAATTAATGAACAATGTACAACGTATTATCAAATGTCAAGTTTCTTCTTCAACAATTGTTAATGATCGATGATAGAAACTTTCCATTTGTGCTACAATGTCTCGTTTCGTGACGTGAGTCGTTATTTGATGTTGATTGAATACGTCACTTATACGTCATTTCCGTTTATGACCACGTTGTAAATTGTAGTCATCATGCACATTTGCAAGATTACATGTAATAATGGAAGCGTAATAATGGAACAGTAGAGTAAAAACACACGTCACGCATTTATATGTTACGAAAATGTAACAAAATTATATTAGATCTTTTTTTTAACAATCTTCGATCAAAAACTATATTATTATATACTTTATATAGAGCATTAACCTTCTTTTTTCATTTCTTTTTCCCAAGAAGAAAATAGGACGGGGAATTTCTGGAAATGAAGAGAAACGCTCTTAAGAAAAGCGTTAAAGCTCCCTCCCCGAGTGGGTGTAACGTAACTGTCGCGATAATTAAATTGTTGACGATGGAAGCTGACTAACTCGTGATCTTTTTAGAAGTGGCTATTTATAACGAACTAACCAGAGGAAGAGGAAGTGACACTCCAATCTTCTTTTAAAATAATCACTTGTTCCTTAAATAAAAGTCTTATATATAATACCTTATCTTATATAATCTTCGATCCCATTTTCGAGTAAAATTTCTTCCAAAAAATAGATTTTTCTAAGATACAAATTCTCCTCTACGTCGAGTAACTTTTGAAGGATTCTTATAATCTGTCAACGATCGAGATCGATCCCCCTTTCCTTTGCATCTTTTCCTTCTATTATTTTCCTTCTTTCGTTTAGAACGGATACCAATTTCTAGAGAATCACCCGTTATATGTGTAGACCGATCTGTTCGCGTAATATTATAGTCCGGTGAACAGTAATCTGGGTTACGCCCTCCCCTCGATTCATAAGAACCACGCGTTAAAGTAGGAGAGAGCGTGATTTCTCTCCTACCTTCATTCTCTCTCTCCCTCTCCTCTTTCCACTCTTTCCACTTTTTCACGCTTTCTCCAGGGACTCTCTCTTTCTCTCTCTCTCTCTCTGTCTCTTTTCTTCCACCCTTACTTCTCTTTCTTTTTTCTTTTCTCCTCCCCCTTCTTTTATTCACTCCCGATTTTGTCTCCAAAACTTTTCGTTTCTTCGTGTTTTCTTTTTGATTCTAAACTGTTTATTTTTTATCTTCTCCTCCCAAGGATCAATCTTCTTATCCTTTTCTTTAATTTTTCGACTTTTCATCGTCGATTCGATGTATTATGCTTTTCAAGCTCTCTGTATTTTCAAAGATAGGAAGAGGAGCAGGATAAAGGATATTTGCGCCTGTCCTCTCTTTCGAGTTTCGATCCCAACTCGTCGATTTTAAATCGAGAAAGAGAGAGAAAAAAAACAAAATTGATCCGGGATAATGCTGGCGAGCATTATTATCGTCGTCCGTCAGCGGGATTTTTCCATATGGATCGGAATTATTCCAGAATCGAAATGGTCGAAATGGCGCGGCGAAACGAAATGTACAACGTTCGCAAGTAAGTTCGCAAACGAGCGCTCGTAAATCCAGAATTAAAGCGGGAAAGTAGAACACGAGGCGAGGAGATTACGAAGGAGAAAAAGGAGGGAGGGGAAAGTGGAGTAGAGCAGAGAGTAGAATGAAAAATTTCCCTCCGAGGAGGAGGAGGAGGAGGAGGAGGAGGAGGTAAACAGAAGGCGGGGTTTCTTTTCTCCACGGCTAAATATCTAAGAGGAAAGAAAAGAAAGAAAAGATATGCCGGTGGAAAAAAAAAAGGAGGAGGAGGAACAATTAGTGGGAAGGGAAAGAATCGTGGAGAAGGTCCTTTTCTGAAAATTCTGAGTTATTACGAAGGGAAACAGGAGAGAATTTCCGTGGGGAGATAGGAAGGAAGGGAGGAAGGAAGGGGTGGGATGAGAAGGGCGAAGAGAGAAGCGTCCGTGGGTGGCATGCAACAAGTTTGGACCATTTTCTTCGACTTCCCTTCGTACCATTCTCCTCGCGATGTTGTTCATTCTTTCATTATCCATGGATGACGGGGATTCACGGTGATGGAAAATGCAAATTGTTGAATATCTTTTTTTTCTAATTTTTTTTTTTTTTTTAAATCATCGCCTTTCGTACATTTTTTTTCCGAAAATTATAATACGAGTCAATAAATCTTAACTCGTCTTTTCATTTCTCTCAAAGCTATCAAAGATTCCATTTCAATTTTATTATAATAACATTTAAATATTTTTAATGAAGAGGTGTATCGTTTGAATGAAAATTTTATTCCTCGTACATCGTATTATTATTAACTTGATTCAATCAACATCGTTTAAATCAAAGATAGACGAGAAATAGAAGATGGAAAAGAAGAGGAGGAGGAAGAAGAAGTGTTTCGTTCAAATTGTCTCGTTAAATTCTAGTTTTTCGTACGATACCGGCCGTGAAACTTCAACCGGCCTTCCCATTTTTCCACTCACCGTGTCTTTTTATTTTCCAGGGAGTAGTGGGCCAACGATATTCGATGAATCAAGGTCGATCGAAGGGAAGTAAAGGAAGCAGAGAAGAGAAGCCATCGGGCCGGGATTCTGCCGTGACGCAGAAAAATCAAATTAAACAACCGCTTTTAAGTCGAATTAAAACGAATGCGCTTAATTAAAGCGGCCTCCGCCGCTCAACTAAAGGAGTTTTATTGACAGCGACCGACTCTTCCTTTGTCGGCCCCCACTGTGTACCCTTTCATTATTACGTTAAAAGATGCCCTCGAATTTTTTTTCTTTTAGTTTTTGCCGCAAATAACGCTGCATTTCTTTTTTTTCTCTCCGTCAAACACCGCACGCGGCTTTACATCTTCTCTTTCTCTCTCTCTCTCTCTCTTTCTTTTTTTCCCCCCCAGTTTTCCTCTCTACGAGTAGTTTCCTCTCTACGAAATGTTTCGTTTCTTTGTCATTTTTTTTCAGGGCTATTTCGAAGCGAGATTTTTGCTCTAGTCGTTTTTGCGGAAACGTGGATTCACGGCTCTTTTAACGAAAAGGAGAAAAAAAAAAAAAAAAAAATATTGCGAGTATAATCGCGCATCGAATTAATTTTCTCTTCTTCTTCTTTTTTTTTTCTTTACTTTTACTTTTTTTTTCTTGGATGGAATTTATTTAAATTATCGTTCATCGTGAGATTTCCCTTGGAGAAGGGGTAAAGTTTAATTGGATTGGAAAATAAAGGATTTGTATCGTTCGATCGCGATTTCTTTTTCGACTCGAAGCTCCAAATTTATCATCTTCTATCCAAGATATATCTATAAGGTGTCATCTAAGAAGAGATTCTCAAAGAGTGCAAAATATCATACAACGCAATGACGCAAAGAAAACGATTTAAAAAATTATTTTAAACGTTTTTTCGTTTCCAAAAAAATTACGATCCGCGCGGCTCGATAATCTGCTCGTTAAATCCTAATAAACGATCTCATCCCCCCCCTCCTCCTGCCCCCAGAGAATAATCCCCCCCTCACTGCCGTATTCCATTGGCCCCGCAATTAGAAATTCCCACAGTGAACAGGGGAGAGGATTCACCCCTGTTCCTTTCTCGCTCGGTATCCAACCCTCGATCCTTTTCCAACTTTCGCTCCTCCACCCTTTTTTCCCGCGCCGCTCCTTTTTCGTTTCGATCGCCTCGGGAGAGAAAGAAGGCGCTCGGATGGATCGACGTTAACGCGACGAGCGAGAAGGAGAAATGACGTGTATTTAGCGCGGTGAAACCTCGGGCACCGTTAACGCGCGCTCGTCTTTGGCCGGCAAACGTGGTGTTCCGTTATGGCACCTTTTGTCACGGCTCTGCACCTTTTTCTGACCGATAAAACCGTGACCCATCGCGATACCATCATTCGTTCGTTTTTAAGTCGGTATCGCAAATGTCAAAATTGTGTCCTCCCCCCTCCCCGTATATCGTATATTTTATTTTTTCGCCATTTCGTTTCGAGTTCGAAAAATGTTGAAACGGAATGTAGACACGATGTACGAGCGAATCAAAATGTTCAAAGCAAACGTGTCTTTATTTTATACTTTGTATAAATTTGTAATATAGTAAATATATGCAGTCTGGTGATTATGGATAATTTTTAGAATCTTAATTTCTTTGGGGAATGGTATGTAGATGTGGATCAAAATGTTCAAAGCAAACGTGTCTTTATTTTACGCTTTAAATTTGTATATAATAAATATATGCAGTGATTATTTAATTTTCGGAATTTTAATTTCTTTTGCAAAAGTCGAATCGATGAATGTTCGATGTATGTAGAAGAATCTACATGTAATGGTCATGGCAAAAATATCTAAAGATACGCGAACGAATATCTCTAACCTTTATTCATTCTACCGTATAAAAAATGATTGCAGACAGATTCAAATCCTCCATTCTTTTTCAAAATTCAAAATTTTTACATAAAATTCCAAATCTCGTAGCATCGAAAGGAAGAGAAGAATAATTGTATAAAGAAAAAAATGATTGCAGACAAATTTAAATCTTCCATTCCTTTCCTTCAAAATTTTTACATAAAATTTCAAATCTCGTACCATCGAAAGGAAGAGGAGAATAATTATATAAAAAAAAAAAAAATGATTGCAGGCAATTTAAATCTTCCATTCCTTTCCTTCAAAATTTTTACATAAAATTCCAAATCTCGTACTATCGAAAGGAAGAGAAGAATAATTATATAAAGAAAAAAATGATTACAGGCAATTTAAATCTTCGATTCCTTTCCTTCAAAATTTTGACACGAAATTCCAAGTCTCGTGCCAATGATCATCCAAAGGAGAATAATTGAATAAAAAAAAAAAATAATTATAGACAAATTCAAATCTTCGATTCCTTTCCTTCAAAATTTTTATACAAAATTCCAAGTCTCGTGCCAACGATCATCAAAAGGAGAATAATTGCATAAAAAAAAACTGATTGCAGACAAATTCAAATCTTCGATTCCTTTCCTTCAAAATTTTTACATAAAATTCCAAATCTCGTATCAACAATCATCGAAAGGAGGAGAAAAATAATTGTATAAAAAAAAATGATTGCAAGCAAATTCAAATCTTCGATTCCTTTCCTTCAAAATTTTACAAGTCTCGTACCAATCGATCATCGAAAGGAGGACGAGAATTGGATAAAAAAACGATTGCAGAAAAATCCAAAAATTCGAATCTTCGATCCAAATCTTTCCTTAAAAATTTCCACACAAAATTCGGAGCCTCGTCGAAAAGAGGACGAGAGGCACCCTCCGTAATTTAACTCCTCGTGGAACAATGAGACGTCCACGTCGAAAACGGGGTTATTTAATACAGATATTTTTCATAAGTCAAGCATTGTGTGCAAATAACAGCGCGTACTACGTGTGCATACTTACACGCTGAGAGGAATCGCTGATGGTTTGTTCACGCGGTTGACCGTCCGTAATTCGCAACGCGGTTGTGTATCCCCGCGAGGCGCGCCGCGTGTTAATAAATCTCGTGAGATCACGGCCGCCGGTGGTGGAGGAAGGGAGCACGAGGCACCGCAACGACGAGGACGACGACGACGACGACGACGACGACGACGACGACGGCGGCGGCGAAAAAAAGAAGTTAGAGGGGAAGGAGCGGAAGGAGGAGAAAGGAAGGAGCGGACGGCCCTCGCCGCACACGAAGGGCGCGAGAAATCGTTCTTTTCCTTCGTTTGCGCTCGTTCACCGTGCGCGTACCTTGCGTCCTTGTTTTTATCGTAATTATTCTCCACGCTTCCTTCTTTTTCTTTCTTTCTTTCTTTCTTTCTTTTCTTCGAGTTCGTATGCGGCTCTGTACGTAGTCTCGAAGATTTGAGAGAAAGAAATAAAAATTTTTTCGAGATTTTAAATTATTATTTCGATACATGTTTCGACGATCCCCTTCGATGAAGATTCTCGATAATTTTTTTTATCAAATGCACATAATTGTAATTGGAAATATAGAAGTCGTATCTTGCAACTTGGACATAGTTTGCAATTAAAATAAATGAAAATTAAGAGGAAAGAAATTAAATAAATTGTCTTTCAAATTTCAAGCAGAAATCCTTAATTCTTCGCGTTGAGGAGATAGAATTATATCGAAAATTCATAAAAAGGAACTTTCTTGCGGCGAAAAATTCAATGGGATTGAAATGGAGTTTTTTTTCTTTTTCCGCGTGAGAAACTGGCGGGATTGTTTTTCGAACCGTAGGAACAGGGGATTCCCTCCCCCCGGTGTGAGTGACATGTGTCACAAAGTGTGTCGAACCCTTATTTAGTGGCGCATCAAAAAGTTAGCCCACTTTCAGTCGCACGCACACATCACCGCGATCACCACTGGTCTCTTCACCCCTCCCTCTTCATTGTCAGTCTTCTAATGCTACGAATCGAATTCCCCCTCCTCCCCTTTTTCCTTTCTCTTTCTCCTTTTCCTCTCTTTTTTTTTTCTTTTTTTTTTTTTTTTTTTTCCTTTCTTTCCTTCTTTTCTCTTTTTTGCCCCCCTCCCTCTCCGCTTCTTTGACGCACGGAAGCGGGAACGCGGAGGATTCCCGGACACAATGCGACGTAATTGGAAGTCACCGGATGCTGAGAATTGGCCGTTTCCCATGATTCCGTGGATTTATCGAGCATTAACTCGCGGAACGAGGATTCGAGATTCCTAAAGGATCTTTTATTTTGGCCTATTATTATTATTATTATTATTATATCTTCCTCCCCGACTTTTATCGATCCAACAAATTACGATTCCTTTTTTTCTTTCTTTTCCACAGATTCTTAGGTTCACAGATTTTTGTTGCTTGTATTTGATGAATTTTAATCGATATCGGATTTTTTCAATGTATTTGTATATATCGAACATTGATTTATTAAATCGCGAGACGATGGAGAGGATCGAGTCGTTCGTGTATAACTAACACCGTTTAACGGCCCCAAACGAGAGAGAAGCACCACTCGAAGTGGCGGTTCATAAATCGCCGCATCCCTCGCGGAAACCCTCTGCGGCGACAAATAAATACGCGTAAAACGGGGAGACCGGTCCCTTCGAGTTGTTGTACAAACATAAAGGGCGGCTGGGAGGCCGATTTATCAAGGGAGAACGGAAGTTATCATTAGCCTCGAGTTTCCTGTCCGGGGAAATTGTCCTTCTCCTAAGGAACGAGTCTCTCTAAACTGGCACAAGCTTGCTTGACTAACAGATCTCGGGATCGAAACCTTAAAAATTCAAAAAAATCTCTTGATCTCGACGATTGAAATTTCGACGAAATGAAAAAAATAATTTTAATTGAAAGAATTAGATACAAATTTAATCTCGTCGTTAAAAAAATACGAAACGAAATATCATCGGAAAATATTAATCGGCAATTAATAAATCTACACAAAAGGATACAACGAACGGCTTTTCACTTTCTTCCTCTTCTTCCTCTTATTATTCCCCGGTTATCGAAACGGTGGTTGGAAAATTAGAGATTGTCTCGTTATCTCGATCGATTGAATTTATACGAGAATAGTGACCGAGCAAGATGGAATAGAAGAAACGGTTGAACAGTGTTCTCTCCTTCACCTTCCTCCATGGCCTCTATCGCGACTCGAGGTCTAAACGGTCGTAAAAGAGGAAGAGAGCGGCGAGTGGAGAGGCACGTGAGCCATTATTTCGCTCGAGCCTCGATGGCTCGTCGCAAGCGGCCGAGTCGCATGGGTGGCGTGGGTCACCCGGTAGATCCTCGTTCTCATGTCGATACTGTTATCGGCTGCTAAAAGATAATCGGCCGGCCCGATGCGCGTCCACTCGAGTGGGCGTGCGACCGGCTGCGATCGTCGCGGAATTTATTCAGCTGTCCCCAATACCCCGATGGAATTCAGACTTTGCCCGACCAATTGCCCTCCTAACAGTCTCTTTCGATAACCGTGCGCGCTCAACTCGCGCAAAAATCTCGCCAAGTTGCGGAAATAAATTCGCGGGATTTGGATCGCGTTGGACCGAAATCGAGGGGGGGGGGGGAGGAGGAGGAGGTTCGACGGGTCGAGGTTCGTCCTTTTTCTCTCAGAATTTCAAATCTAATCTTATTAATTTAGTCGCGGTTAGCAGTTATTATTCGAAACGCGATTGTCGAAATCTTGGGTTAAGTTTGTTCGATGTATAATAGAATTGATCGATCGAGGATTGTGTATTGCGTATTGGAATGGAAGACAAACGAGAAAACGAGTTTGCAAGTTGAAGCGACACGCCGTATAATAACGGTCTGATTTTCCAGAAATCTAATCGGGCTAAAGTTAAGCAGTTATATCTATATGCAAAATACGGGAGTGCGGTTTTGGTATTGTGCCAAAAGTTCAACACTGACATTTTCAGAATGAAGCGATAACTGTAGTAGAGGATGGGATCCTTGCATAAAGATCCTCGTAGATAAAATGTACGCGATATGCACCGCACGCGATATTCTACCAATGTAAATCCGTTGGACTGCGGATTTTTGTTTCCCAAAAATCAATCCATCTGACCTGACGAAACGAAACACCTTGAACGAAGATTTTCTTTCATCCTCGAATATAAATTATACGTGTTTCAAATACAATATTCGAATTTCGAGATACATTCGAATTTTTATATAAATATTCGACGAGATACAAAGACGCTTTGAGACGATCTAGGAAATTTTAAAAATAAATCCAACGTATAATTTCGAAAGGAGGATATTCATGGAAATTCGATTCTTCGCAAAACGCACGATACCCATCCGGCTTTCGAAGAATTTCGCTGGATCGGAAAACGACGTTTTCGTAAGGTTCGTAGCGCGATTCGCGACGGAGCGAAGTGTCGTTTTACGTAATCGCGTTTAAGCGCGTCCTTGCGGACGTATCTGGCCGGCTCGTCACGCGACACGCGCCATTGCTTCGAGAATTTTCAGCGGGCGCAACCGCAGCGGCGCGCCGAGCGTAAAAAAAACCGGTTCCGGCGGCGGCTCGCCTCGAAACTCGAAGTCACGCCGTGAAATATATCGCCGATTCGAGATTCCCCGCGACTACCAATATTAATACGACTCCCTTTCCAGCCTAGATTAATTTCTCCACGCGAGATTTCCTCTTCCGTTTGCCCGCCAATTTTTCCCCTTCCTTTCGCTTAATTTTTCTCTTTGGGTAATCTGCTTCGTTCAATGGCGGAAGTTGAATAGTTTCCAGGAACAGATTTGGGATGGAAGGATTGTGGATGAGAGGGAGGATCGTCCATTTCCGTAATAAGCGCGAGAAATTTTTGGCTTTCTTTCGTCTCTTTGAATAATTTGCTCTGTCGAATGGCGGAAGTTGGGTAATTAAAATTGGAACGAAGAATTGAAAATTGAGAAAGATATCATCCATTTTTGTAATAAGTGCAAGAGATTTTTTACTTTTTTTCGCCTCTTTGAATGAAGTTGGTCTGTTGAATAGCGGAAGTTGGGTAATTAAAATTGGAACGAAGGATTGAAAATTGTGGATGAGAGGAAAGATCGTCCATTTTTGTAATAAGTGCAAGAAATTTTTGGCTTTCTCTTTGGGTAATTTGTTCGTTGAGTGGAAGTTGAATAATTTCCAGGAAAAGATTTGGGACGAAGGAAATAGTAATTGAAAATTGTGAACGAGAGGAAGATTTCTGTAATAAGTGGAAGAAATATTTGGCTTTTTTTGTCTCTTTTTAATTTGCTCTCGTTGAATGGCGGAAGTTGAATAATTAAAATTTGGGACGAAAGATCGAAAATTGAATGTGAATGAGAGGGATATCATTTCTGTAGGAAATAATATAAGAAATTTTTTATTTTCTTTTGTCTCTTTCGTTGAATAACGGAAGTTGACTAGTTTCGAGCAAGTATTTGAAAAGAGAATTAAAATTTGGAATGAAGGAATTGAAAGTTGGATTAATAAAGTAAAGAGACATTGATTGAGTATTAATTGCAAGAAAGCATCGAATATTCGTGAATTACTAAAGTAAAGGATGTCCAAAAATTTATGCAGAAATCTTGGTCGCATTTCTTCAAAATGGCGATTGTGGAACGTAATTATGTTGAACTTTTGTCGCTAAGTATTGTCGTCTAATTTGTTTAATTCCTTGATTAAAAATCGAATAAAATTGACACTTTCCATTTTCATAACTCGTAATTTTATTTTGAAAAAGAATTTTTAATTTATGATCCACAATCGTTAAATTTCTATCTTAGAAGATACATCACGTGAAAAAGTTTAGCAAATAAAGTTTTTAGATTTACGATTTTTACCATTTTTACCCATGTTCTTTAGAAAGATATAAATATCGTATAAATAAATCTTACGTTTGAACGAATCTTTTACAGATTTATAGTTTTTACGATTAAATTATTTTCTTTTTTCAACAAACTTTTATAAATGTACCTGTATTCCTCTAATAAGTAAAAAACCATTCGGAAAATATATTAATACACATCACTTAAAACCTTTACACTTTTTTTAAGAATTATTCAATCTCATCCTATATATGAGAAATAAAAAAAAGGATTCCATTAATTTCGAAAGAATACATTTATTTTGACAATTTGCCAAGAAATTCTTACTCTTCAACTATACAACTATACCTCGTGCTATATATACCTATATATACCTCCAAGGCTTGACAATAATAAAATTTACGAATTTTTTCATAATAAAATTTGTTACGTACTTCATTATTGAATATCGTCGCTTTCAAACTCGTATCTATGTTATTTTTTCCCCAAAACTTTTTATGAAATGTTCTTCGAACATACCGTTGCTCTTAATTAATTAACATCGATAAAATATCATCTATAAAATTTCCATATGGATATTATTGTTACCTGTATATCTGTAAGTATAAATAATTATTACGATTCTTTTACGATCGTTCATCGAATTATTTCATCACGCGACACGATAGAGCGATGATCGAACTTTTCCCGAGATTTCTCGTGATTCGACCGGCCGCAATATGGTGACCGGCCCTCAACGGCGCCAGCAGGCATTGATTTCACGCGTGGGCCAGGATGTCGGGATATCGATCGCGCCCCCTACAACGTTTCTTGCCTTCTTCTCACTGCTTTCGATCCCTCCAAAACCTCTTCATTCCACGTTTCTTTCTTTTTTTCTTTCTTTCTTTTTTTTTAATATATATATTGATATTTAATAGGTGATTGGAACCTATGCGAAGCGCTTAATGGATTTTATTCAAAGATGTATTTACGTTGTCGAGGATCGAAGTTTATTGTAATTATTTTTAAATGCGATCAGGATTTTTGTACATAAGTATGAACGAAGAACGTATTTGTATATCAATTTGAAAAATTGGATTCAAATTTTAAGTTTTTTGAAAAAGAAAATGTTTTTTGTTTAAGTTTTACTGTATGGATATTCAAAGTTTTTGTTTTTTTTTTATGTCGATGATAAATTTAATAGTGTTTTCCGTTAAAATTTTGGGATTTTTTTATATGTAATATAGAGAGCGTTGATAGGAAAGTATATAAATTTAGAATGAATCGAGTTGAACTATATTTCACGATGATTTATTATTTGTAACGCGATCTATAGATCCTAGTTTTCTAGTTTGAAAGTTTCATGCATAGATATTTATTACCGTTAGAGAATCGGGCGTTGGTTTCAATATTGTTTGCCTCGAACGCGTGAAATATTGATGGTGTATTCAATTTGTTCATTGCTACGGCGCGAGGTATTTTATTTTAAATCCTCTATATGAAAGTTAAATGTTGAATATGGTCGATTCGCATTCGCGATGGTGAAAGAGCTGAAAAGTTTGTTTTATGCATTTGTTTTCAAGCAAATCGTGTTCACGCAATTTGTGCAAAACGTGTAACAATTAAATTTCGATATTTTAATCTCGTGGATCGGAAACTTTTACTTCCATATTTCAAAAATTATTTTTCACGAGTATAGACGTAATTCGACAAATTTAATCAACTCTCTTTACAAATTTCCATTATCCTCCTATCTTAATAATCGACTTACAAATTACATAAATATCGGCCAATCCTAAACTCTTCCTTATTTTACACGCTTGCATTAACTTACTTCAATGCCATGTGTCGCCATTGCGATTTCAAAAACATTAAAAAGAAAAAAAGAAGAAAAAAGCATTGCTTTAAATATATCTTAATCAGAAACTTCTACTTCCATATTTCATTACAAATTTCCATTATCCTCCTATCTTAATAATCGACTTACAAATTACATTACCATCNAAAAAGGAAGAAAAAAGCACTGTTTTAAATACATATATCTTAATCAAAAACTTCTTCCATATTGCATTACAAATTTCCATTATGCTCCTATCTTAATAATCGACTTACAAATTACATTACCATCTCGAAAATATCGGCCAATCCTAAACTCTTCCTTAATTTACACGCTTGCATTAACTTACTTTAATGCCACGAGTCGGGATTGCGATTTCAAAAACACTAAAAAAAAAAAAGAAAAAGCACTGTTTTAAATATATGTATCTTAATGGCAAAACGGTATCTTCAGTTTAAACCAGCCTCACGCGTCGGCCTCGTAAATCCCTTTCTTTTTATCGTATCGTAAAGCGGAAGAAAATGAATCGATGAATCGTCGTCACTCGCGTATTTCGTCGTATCGGCTTCCACGAATCGCGGCCCTCGTCGTTCGATTGATAAAACCGGGGGAACGGTACCCCGGGCTGGTTTATTAAGATCGGGCAGCGATATTTACGGGGTGGCTCGAGGCGATCGAGGAGGCGTAATCGAGCACTCCAACGCTCGGATGCTGGCGTTGCTTCTCGATAAGGTGAACGAGTTGTTTCATGGTGAATCGGCCGATCATCGATAAATCGAACGCTTGGTAATCTTTTTGGCGCGTTAACAGTGATATTAAATCGGGTGCAGTGAGAACTTTCTTTTCTTCGAGACGCGAATCACTTTGACTTTTTCTTAGACGATCGTTTTTTTTTTTTAAAAGGAATTCTTATCTTCGATATGCTTGTATTTTTCTTCTTTGATTTATCGAGTATATTGTTTTTGTCCTTTTTCTTCTTTCTTTCTTTCTTTCTTTTTTTTTTTTTTTTTTTTTGTTAAACTTTGCATATATGAGAAAATATCAAATTTATCAAATGGACGACTAAAAGATATAAGATCCGATAGGAAATAAAACTGTATTGTTATTGTATACATTGTTTTAGGTTACTTATAAATTATCTCGTCATACTAGTTACAGATTAAAATCAAAGATTTAATGTTGAAACTATAGAATATAAAAAAGCAATCTTCCTTTTTAAATATTGAATTTCTCAAAATAACTTCCATCTGAAATTCCACTACGATTCCTGTTATTTCACACACGTGTAACAAATTTTACATACGATTTAATATAATTCTCGTCTGTGAATCTAACGCGATATAAAATTTTCATTATACCGTCCATATTTTCCACAAAATAGCGAGAAACCACGCTTCAAAAGAAGAGCGTATGTTTTTGTTTTATTTCGGAGGAGAAACGAGAAACTTTATTCCCTTTTATTTCCACCGATTCTGCTTCATATTTTCCCTCTTTATTACCTGTTTACGGTATTTTCTCCGGTCACAGTTAATCATCTCGGACTCTTTCATCGCAGCCAGCACCGATGCGAAAGAGGTCTCGAAATAACGTGTCGTGACCTCGATACTAGCTAGCTAGTCGGCCGCCTGATTCGGTGGTTGGCTCGTGGCCCGATTTTCCTTCCGATATCTTTCCGCTCCACCCTCGAAAACCAACCTCCCCCTCCCTTCTCTCGCTCTGTTGTTCGTTCCACGCTCGCCGGGACGATGCTTCTGTTCCGGATAATTCGCGGCCTCGAATTTTCTGTTGTTCCTCTGGTTTTCTTTCTGCGTGTATCATTTTCATATTTCTTTTTTTTTTTTTTTTTTTTT
>NW_025222279.1:2773042-2783745 GCF_014066325.1 Apis laboriosa
TTTTTTTTTTTTTTACGAAAGAAAGATATACAGGAAAATTAAATAATTGGAAAAGGATTTTAAAAGATCGGTCCGATGATTAGATTTATGCGAGTATTTGCATCTCTGTTATGCAAAGTTTAGGGAACGTGTGTAAAGAGAATACGCGTGAATGCGCATGACGTGTGAAAATACACGAAATGTCCAAAGTGTAGAAGAAAGTTTGATATATTTTGAGGGAAAACAAATTCTTTTCTCCTTCGTTCTGAAAAACTTTTTAATGTTCTTGAATATTTTAAAAAATACTTGAACTAATTCTTATTTTTTTTTATCTTTATTGATTGAGTAAAGTTTTCATGCTGCGTGTGTATATAATTTAGCGAATGAAACGTGATTAACGCGGAAAGGGACGTATTTAAAATGAGGAAAAGTGTTTTGCATCCCCTGTTTTTGAACAAAACTTTTGTGGAGATATTCGATGTCCGCGCGACCATTGAACTACGCTTGCAATCGCTTTTTAATAAATCAAAATTGTCGAGGATTGCATTGTTACGTGCATTGTTTTACGAATTTATGAAAAAATTCAGTTGCAAAAATAAACCCTGTTTCCGCCCGGGATCGAACCGGGGACCTTCCGCGTGTTAGGCGGATGTGATAACCACTACACCACGGAAACACAGTTGAAAGCATTTCTTTCGATACGGTACTTATATTTCCCGTTTCATTTTTTTAATCAAATATTTTTTAAAAATTTGTTTATCACATCATCGCGCCCGACCTCGATATTAATTTAAGGATTGAAACCGATATTAAATACAATCATATAACAGGACATTGATTGTGTAAATTTTTAAAAAGTGAATGTTGCTGATATCCCGTCAATGGAATTAAAAGTGGCGAAACTAATCGATATCGGTTGAAACGTAATTATCGTAATATGAATTATTGAAGATATCGTTGGAAGATGATAATTCAAGAATAAATTTCACGCATTTCCTATTATCCATAATAATTTGATGTAGGCATCGATCTTATTTTAAATAACTATAGGTAATATTTTGAAAAAAAAAAAAAAATAAAAAAGAGATGTTTCCGCCCGGGATCGAACTGGGGACCTTCCGCGTGTTAGGCGGATGTGATAACCACTACACCACGGAAACCCGATGACGATAAATAGGACAAAGAAAATTTGCATTTGCAAAAACTCGTCTCTTCCTTCAAACATAATATTTCCTTCCTTTCTCAATTATAAAATAAAAAATCAAAAAAAATAATAATATTAATAATAATTCCTCCCTGCACATTTTTATCAATTTTTCCTTCGATAGATTCAAATAACGCCGCTTTCTTTCGTTTAAATTCTTCCTTTTTTTTTTTTTTTTCTTCTTTATTACATTCCTCCATATTGCTGGACAACAACGAATAAATAAAATCCTCTTCCCCCTCCCCCCGATTCCGTTACAATTTCATACAATCGATTCACCCGTATTCGTATTCAAAATTCCGAAAATTTCCCAAAATTTAGAGAATTCCTCCGGGGGAGGAGACGGAAGGAGGGGAGGGGGAGGGAGTCTCATCGCGCAACGTCGTTCCCGAGAAAGTTTCGAGATTAGTTCCGGATCACGGAAGAGGCCGAACAGAGGAGCAGCAGGGGTCGAAATCGGCGCTGGAAGGAAGCCGCGTGTCATTCGGCGCGCACCAGCATCGTAAATCGAAGATCCACCCGGCCTGCCGACCAATCAGCGCACCGCACCAAAACACCGCCACTCTCCGGGGGACCAGCACCGCGTCCTGCTCCTCTGATCCTTTCACGGGCCTTCCATTGTCCTTGACGGCCCTCCACTCCCACGCGAGCCTCGTATCCTCGTCCCGAAAAACCTCCTCGCGTCCTGTCCCCTCCCCTCCCCTCCCCACCCCACCCCTGCCAGTTCCCGTACCCGTACCACATCCACCATCGCGATCCTTCGACCACGGAGGGGAAGGAATCCTGGCGAAAGGACGAAAATCCGCCACACTCTCTGGTCTCCTGGTAAATATTAGCTCGTGCTCCACCGACTTTGCACGAGTTCGCTCGAATATATATATATGTGTGTGTGTATGTGTGTGTGTATCTATAGATATGTATCTATATATAGATGCGGGAAGAAAGGAAGGAAGGAAGGAAGGAAGGAGGGAAGGAAGGGAAGGGCGATTGGATTTGAATTCGAGGTTCATTTGCTCGACTCGTGTGGATAAAGGGATGTTTTCAAGTCTTAAACGTTCTTGTTGCTTTGATTTCGTGTTGTTTGTTGGATGGAATATTGGGCGTTAGATTATTCGGGATAAGGATATATCTGGATGTTTCATTTTACGTTTCGGTTGGTTTCATTTAAATGGTTTCTCGTGTCTCTTTGTTCAGAATGTTTCGCTGTTTCTGCGAACAGAATTATTTCCGGGTCAAGTAATTTCTGTTTCGAATTCCCGGTCTTTTGAACATTTTTAAAAAAAATATCTTTCGTCAGTTGCAGTTGTTTGGTTTAGTTTTTTTAATTCAAATCCGTTGACGGTTCGTTAATAACGAGTGGAAACTTTATTGTTGTAGTTTTGCTCGAGTCACGTATTTCCCTTTGCGCATATTTTCTCGATCAAATTATCACTCGACTCGTTCTAAAATCAAAAATTATCCCGTATACACACACACGTAGATATCTATTCGATGTTGACGAATACGCGCGTGGAATCGCATCCTTCCGACACATTCATTCGAAACATCTTACTTTTTACCTATTTTCACCAATTATTCAAAATTATCGATAATAACCCCTGTTTCGTCGCTTCGAACTGCTAATTTTTCTTCAGAATCAAAGGGAAACTGAACGCAACACGTTTCACGAGTCGATCATCGACATCAAAGGAAATTCGGTTGGAGAAGGAATCGATGACGAGGTGCGAACAAAAGGGGGGCAGCGGACAGAAGGGAGATTAAAAAGGTTGCGCGGGGAGGTGAAAGGGAGGGTGATATAAGCGCCGGCGCCAAACGAGTGGCAACAGTCGATAAACAGTCGTGACGGGTCGTGACGGACCACCCTCCCGGCCACCGTGAAAGCCCCGTAAAGCCCAATGACATAAAACGTAACAGGAGTGACGGGCAAGGCCGCCTTTGGGGTTGGATCACGAGGAATTCACGGTGAAGGAGACCTTGGTTATTAACCAACCACCGTCGAGCCACCGCTCAATCGTTGTTAGAAACGATCGATGCGTTTGCACTGTGGATGATTAGGGGCTAGGAAGAGAGGTTTTCTTTTTTTACGTTATGAAGATGAATATGGAAGAGGATGAATGTGGAATTTTTGGACGTTTATTATTTGGTTATTGATGTAATTTATTCGTTTGTGTGTATTAATTTGTGTGTTCCGTAGAAATTTTCAAGTATTATTGTAAAAAGATTGTAAAAGATGGTGTAGTTTAATTTTGTTTTGGGATATTTCTTTTTTCTTTTTCTTTTCTTTTTTCGATTCTAAAAAAGAAGATCGGTGGAAGGTTGAACGAACGCTCTTCGAGCATCTCTTCAAACATCTCTTCCTCGGCAAAGAAACGAAACCAGTATATCGGCGTTAATAAGAAAGATCCACTTAGACGATGGAACCACGATGCTAATATATGACACGTTTTTCTTTCAAATTTCAACCTGTGTTCCTTCATCCTTGGTCGACTTTGAACTTTCTTAGTATTTTTATATATATTTTTTCCATAAATAATTCTATAATTCTCGTTCTTTTCAAATCAAATATCACAGATCATGGACATCTTAACAATACGTAATTTAATTCATCCTGTATTATCCGAATAAGACACGCGTAACAACGTTGAGCTTATCGTTGAAATATTCAGAATAATCCTCATTTGCATACATCAGAATTATATACATCATATTACGTACCTCTTATTATCTTTCATACATTAATCCTTTATTGAAATTCTACTTAAAATTATTAACTTAAGAAGATGAAATAACATTTTTGTTTGAAAAACAAGGTTAGAAATTTTCCAGCTCGGAAATATAAAAAAATAAATACAATATTTCTGAATCGTACGATTATTATCAATACAACATTCGATAATGAATGAATATATTTCCATTAATTGTAAAATTCAAACACAATTTTCGCCCTAAAATCATCATAATTACCAATATAACTATATTCAATGCAACATTTAATGATATTTAAGAATATCAAACAAGTATCTCTATTCATCATACTTAACACAACTCGAAATCAAGTAAATATATATATATATCTTCTTTATCCTACCTAAAAAAAAAATTCGAAATGGAAAAAACAAATTTCGCCTTAAAATCATAAATTCACTCAACATTTACCAACAATACTTATAAGTATCTCCAACAAGTATCTCTATTCATCATACTTAATACAACTCAATTCAAGTATATATATATCTTCTTCATTCGACTTAAAAAAAAAAAAAATTCGAAATGGAAAAAACAAATTTCGCCTTAAAATGATAAATTCACAACATTTACCAACAATACCTATAAGTATCTTCAACAAGTATCTCTATTCATCATACTTAATACAACTCGAAATCAAGTAGATATATATATCTTCTTTATTCCACCTAAAAAAAGAAAAATTTGTAATGGAAAGAACAAACAAATTTCGCCTTAAAATTGTAAATTATCAACAAAATATAATTCACTGCAACATTTATCAACAATACCTATAAGTATCTCCAACATGTATCTCTATTCATCATACTTAATACAACTCAATTCAAGTAGATATATATATCTTCTTCATTCGACTTAAAAAAAAAAAAAAAAATTCGAAATGGAAAAAACAAACAAATTTCGCCCTAAAATCGTACAATTATGATTAAAATCACGTTGAATGCAACATTCAATGCCTGCACCCCCGACAAGGGGATTCACCCATCATACCCGGCACAACTCGAATTCAAGCGTTTCTGAAGCGGTCGAATTCCGTCGTGGACGGAAACGGCGGGATTCCAGGTCGGCTGACATCCTCGAAATCAATTTCGAGATGGAAGGTTGGATCCATGGCGTAGGATCGAAGGCGTCCACGGCATCCCACCGTTTCCGGCCCGCACGAATTTGTCGAGCGGAAATGCCGCGTTTTATCCCCTCCCCCTCTTTCTTACCCCCTTTTCGTTACTTGGACGGGGTCCAAAAGTGATTTGCATCTAACGAAGCCACTTTGTTCCCGCGCGACATGCCCTTTCTTCCCGTGGCACGCGCAAATATCGGAAGGAGCAGAAATTTATTTAGGAGGAAGAGGATTGATTCGCGGAAATCGGAATGCTTCCATTTCGCATTTCGTATTTGATAGTTTTTCAGAGGATATCTGTTTCTAATCTAAGATATTTCGTTGCTTCAATCACCGTGCAGATCGAATTTTCATTTTCTCTTTTTTTTGTTCCAACGATGTGATGGACGTAAAATGTAAATGCAACCTCGCTATATTTGTTTTCTTTTTTTTCCAAGAAAAATGGAAACGAGACTAGGTGTTGCACTAATTATTAATAAAATTTAAAAAGGTGTAAAAATCGAGGAATATTCGAAAGCAAAGATTGGATAGATTTCTATTAATTTGGATAAAATCAATTATTTGACGAAACGTGATGAAAAATACGAAATACGTTTTTAAGAATTAATACAATTTTTAAGGCAACTTTCTTAAAGGGTTTAAATGATTCTCAAGAATGAAAGCGTCTTAATTAAGTATTATTTATTAGATTGCTTATTAAATAAATAATAGGAAGGATAAATTTATCGTGTATCGATGTTGCGCGATGTTTCTTTGTTAATTGAAACCATCCGGTAGTTCTCTTTCTCACGATGAGGATATATGAGAAAAAACACACTTTGGGAATATCACTACTGTTCCTTTTACTTTCCTTTGTCGAGAGCTGTATATGATGCAGAAAAATGGTGGATCCGCAAAGACGTTTCTGTGGAAGAGTGGTTTCCGAGCAACCACGTGAATATTGAAAGCCTCGAAGGAGGCCGTGGCGGGCTGCGGGGGCGGATCGAGGAGAAAGATGACGCGAGGAACAGAGAAGAGGTAACCGACGTTACGACAGTGTCGTAGCACGCGATGAATTCTCGAAATGATCAAAAAAATCTTGCGATCCCTTCACAAGGGGGATTTTCATTGATCGATAGAACGTCGCTTTCTATTCGTATCCGTTATAATTTTATCGCTATATAAAATTATTTTTAATGTATTACCGATGATTTCGTTTTTATTTTGATTAAATTTTCTCTCTTTCTCTTTCCCTCTCTTTTATTTTGAAAGTAATTATTATCGGATTATTATTACCACAAAAATTAATTTAGGTAACGAAGAAACAAATCGAATCTTCAAAAATATAAGTTCGATTGAGAAAAAAAAAACAAATGACGATCGATAAAATCATAATAAAAAAAAAAAAAAAAAACGAAAAGAAAAACGATAGAATAAAACCCTACCAAAGCTGAATAATATCTAATTGTAAAGATCGCATCTTTTTTTCTCTATGAAAAAAAAAGAAATTTCGTTCTCGGTGAGAAAACCAAGAGGTCGACCAAGCAGCGGAAGTTTTACGCCACTGTGAGAGGAGCGGCGGTCTGCAAGAAGACTCATTAAAACCGTGCACCACCGGCAGATTTTCTCCCCGAGAAAATAAAAGAAGGAGAAAAACAGGGAAGGTGAAGGGTGTGCGGTCCGCGAAAGATCACCTGCAAAAGGGGCCAACGCGAGAGAGAAGGAAACCTCGATGGAAACTTGGACGAAAGAGAGAGAGAGAGAGAGGCGAATAAACCGGCTTCGCTAATCCTAGATTAAGATCCAGTGACGTTTTGCGACACTTTCATCGACTTAACTCCGCTTTAACACGTCTCGACTGGTTTTCCCCGACCGGATCCTCGGCGGCCATGCTTTCCACCCATTCTTCCCTCGATTTTTCCCTCCTTTTTTTTCGACCTCACTTCGATCCCTCGATTATGACGAGCGTGGTCCCTCGTTAGCAGCTCGTTAACCTCGCTCACCGCTGGAAAATCCTTAATTACCGCGATCGAAACGATCCTCCTTGCTTCCTCTCCTTCTTTCGATACCCCGACCTCGTTTTCGACTTTGGCCGCTCCTTTCGGGATAATTTTAAATGGGATGCTGTGTGTACATGCGTAACTAGTATCCATTGCCAATCGAAGCGTCGTTTATTATTCGAACGACGATTTTCAGCGTTTCTTAATGGATTTAATGGAAGGAAACGAATGTATTTAGAATAATAATGATAGTTACGTATTGACAAGTATTGACGCTCGTCGATTGTTTATAATGGAAGGGAATATCGTTTGTCAATCAGAGCGAGTTTGTTCGATCGAGGAAAATTTGATAATCCTTCCATAAAACTTCGAGTCAACTTTTTTTTCTAAAATTCTATTCTAATCCGATTGTTCTCTCCTTTTCAAAATTTTCAAATTCTTTTGACAGAAATCACAGGTTTGAACAATTGAATAATTCGGATACAGGACACGATCCACGAGAAAGGTATATTAACGTATAATTCGGAAGAGAATCCGGTAACGGGGGAATTTATGCGAGTTTTCCCTGGGAAACGTCGGTGCGCGCGACGTGGCCGGAGGGCAGCGGCGATCCACGACCGAAATAACCGAGATTTATTTCGCGAGGGTCCGCTAAATCCTGTTAAGCGGCGGGCGTGAACGCGCCTACGACTTAACAGCGTTAACGTTTCACGCTCAACGATGCCTCGCCGCGAGCCTCATCGATTATCGAGACTAACGAGTCCAATTAAAGTGCCCTCCCGATGTATGGGGTCCGGCGCAGGCTGCCTCGTTTCGTAAAATGTGGAACGAATAAAAAGCGCCGGATCATAGTCCAAGAGAGAGAGAGAGAGAGAGAGAGAGAGAGAGAGAGAGAGAGAGAGAGGATAATCCTATTTTCGTTCTAGGAATTTTTCTTTCTTTATTTACGTTATTTGTTTGGGAATTTATGAATTTGTAAAGTGGATTTCTTTGAAGGAAAGAATTATTGAATATTGAACTAGGTTAGAAAGTGATGGAAATATATATTTGATAGATTGTTTTTAATAATAGATTGACAGGTATTAAACGATTTATTTCTTTATCAATTATATTCGTAAAAAAAAAATGTATTGATATCGCTTACGCGAGATAATTCGAGTCCAAGTCGTTGACTTCAAGTTTCCGTTCCGAATTGGAAATCAATTTGTTTCACTTTATGTTCGCGGAAACGTTCGAGTTTGCGTTTGCAAGACGTCGAGTTGTTTAATTTCAAGCTTGCGTCCACGCGAAGGAAAGATCGCACGACACGCGACGAGCGCAAATTTCTTTTCTCTTTTTCTTTTTTCGAGAAGTTGATTACAAATATAAATTCTGATCTGAACGAAAAAAAAAAAAAGGAGAAAGAGAACAAGGTCTCCGATCAGAGACGAGTTTTTCCACCACCAGTTTTCAGCGGAGAGCTAATACGACCAAGAGGCCCATTCACTCGTGGAAACGCGCCTTTAACAGTACGCGTTCCGCGTATGGAACAGATTTATCGATCGGTCGAAAGCCTTTGAATGCCACGATGTTTCGCGATCGGCCCTGTAATTTCCTACTTGTTCCAAGGGTACAAAAGAAGCCAATACAGAAGGCTTCGAATCGTAAATTCCCCGGAATTCGCGCTTGTTTGACCACAGAAAACGCGTAAACAGCGCAAAACAACAACAACAACGCGCTTTTATCAAAAAAACCACACGGTTAATCGGAAATTAAAATTTTAAATCTTCCTCTTCCCCCCAAAGAGGATCGAAATTTGGATGGATATTAATATTTTCTGGGGGATAAGGGATTCTCTGTTAGATCCAATGATGGATTCTATTTTCAAATCGTAGAAATTCATTTTTCCTGGGATAGGATATAGAAATTTCCAAGAATTTTCTACTTGTTCCAAAAGAAGCCAATACAGGCTTCGAATCGTAAACTCCCCGGAATTCGCGCTTGTTTGACCACAGAAAACGCGTAAACAGCGCAAAACAACAACAACAACGCGCCTTTATCAAAAAAACCACACGGTTAATCGGAAATTAAAATTTTAAATCTTCCTCTTCCCCCCAAAGAGGATCGAAATTTGGATGGATATTAATATTTTCTGGGGGATAAGAGATTAGATCCAATGGTGGATTCTATTTTCAAATCGTAGAAATTAATTTTTCCTGGGATAGGATATATACGTACGTATCTCAGGATAAGAAAGTTTCAACTTTCTCGCAAACGGCGTAAAAATATCCCAGTTTCCTTCGCGCGTGTCTATATTAGAAAGTTCCACTATTTTCTCCGATGAATCTGTTCCCTCCGGACCGAGGATCCGCCTCTTTCCATTCGCCAAACTTTCGAAATTCGAAAGGGAAGGGGGGGTATAGATATTTTCAAAAAACTTCCCCGCCAAATTTATTATATCATCGCTGTAAATAAGCTCTCTCGTTACAGCTCGTCGAATATTTAGGGCCCCGCAGGCATAAAAAGAAAACAGAGAGAAAAGAGAAAGAAATGGAGAACGAAAACGAAACAACGAGACGACTCGATCGAACGAACGGGAAAGTAAACGAAACGCCCGTTCCCCACGTTGCCCACGTGCGTTCCCCATAAGGGATTGATTTATCGACCGGTCGGATCCCATAATTCTGTGATCGAGCGCATAATTTCGTGCGGCGAATAAACCTCGCGTTTGGTCCACCATCTAACGCGATTCAATGCTCATTGTATTGTCGCTGCGCGGGGAAGAATGGAAATACGCGTACTTTTCTTCCTTTTTTTTTTTTTTTTTTTTTTTTTGCTCCTCTTGTTTCGTTGCAACGTTTAGAATCGTTTAACGACTTTAAATGATGTTATAATGGATCCCGACCGATGCTATCGGCCCCCCTCTCCCAATGGAAAGGTAGAAACGTCGAGTATTCCCGCGACAAATCAATGGCTTAATACAGGTATTATTCGTTGGAATTGCTGCTAATTCTCCAAGAAGGGCGGGAAGGATGGTGGATTAAAGTAATGTAAAGGCGATTTTTTCCAAATTCGTCACCGATTCTACTTATTTATTAATTAATCTTCGATCCAATTCCTCCGTCCAATTTTTCCAATAGAAAATTTATTCCGTAAAATATGTATACTTTTTTACACAGGTGAGGCTATATAGTCGAAGTAAATTCGTTTACTCGAAACCTTCAACCTTCGAGATCGACGAACGAAGATTCGTTGGAAATTCGAAAAACAAATGTTTCAAAAGATCGTCGAACGAAATTTGAGCAAAGAGCAATTGGATTCCATCGAGAAACGGGGCAAGTTCAAAGTTCGCAGTTCAAAGTTGGAAAATAAATTTTTCCAAGGTCTATATATCTCGTCGTCTCGTCGTCTCGGCCGAGGTTGGTTGAATAATGAATTATCGAGGCGCATCGCATGCCACGTCGTCACGATGCCTCCTCCTCGGTGAAAATCGATTCATCGACTCGCCGTCCCGCCATTCAGAAGCTTATCCGACTCTGAATCGCAGCGACTCTGTAACGGACGTCGAAAAAGTGCGGGTTACATCCTCGATAACGGGACGACACACGTTGAAAGAATTTTTTTTCTTTTTTTCTTTTTTTTTTCCCCTGTCCTTTGTTCCTCGCTCTTTTTTTTTTCTTTTTTTTTTTTTTTTTTTTTT